>NC_057802.1:434025041-434205754 GCF_018294505.1 Triticum aestivum
ATATAAGGAGGGGAGGGGGTGGCGTGGAGGAGGGGGCAAGGCGGTGGCGGGGCGGCGTGCACGAGCCGGACTCGTCGGCGGCGGCGCGAGCGTGCGCCGGAGGGAGACGACGCGGGCGGGTCGGCCTGGCTCCGCTGGGCCTCGGCCCAGTCGGGCACGGGTTTTTTTATATATATTCGCCGAATCTAAAAAAATCGCAGAAAATAAAAAAAATTCAAAAATAATAAAACAAATTTTCCCTGTCTAACTAAAATAATTAAAACAAGGTGAACATTTTCTTGACCCAAAAATGCAGTTTTGAAAACGTGCAATTTTTTTAATGCAAGTAAAATTGCAAATAAAGTCTGAATAAAATCAAATATTTGATTTTAATATTTTTCCTCCAATATTTCAATTATTTGGAGAAGTCATATTTTCTCCTCTCATTTATTTTAATATGAAATATTTTCGGAGAGAAAAATAATTAAAACCAAAAATCCTCGTTTTATTATTTGATAAAAATCAAATATGAAAAACCGAGAAAATCCCCAACTCTCTCCGAGGGTCCTTGAGTTGCTTAGGATTTATCGATGATTTGCCAAAATGCAATAAAATATGCTATGCAATGATGATCTAATGTATAACATTCCAAATTGAAAATTTGGGATGTTACATGAAATTGAAATCAACAGAGCTATTGATAAGAGCAAACCTGTTAAAGAAACATGCGTGAACATACCTGATGTGCCATTGGATTTTCGATTGGATCCTTCAATTTAAAAATAAGTTTGTATGAGTAAATACAATGATACAAGAGCAAATCAATAATAGTTAAAAAAAAGGCGCGCCTAAGCGAGCGCTTAAGCGCGCCTAGGCTCTAGGCGTTGGCAAAATGCATTGCGCATAACTACGCATAATCTGTGCATAACTGCGCATAAGCATGTGCTTTGGTCAGTAAAGCGCAAGGCGGTGGCAAAACGCACAATTAACGCCTAGCGCTTTTTTGAACTATGATAGCAATGGAATCTTAAATTAGAACAGTTGTTCTTCAGGTTTAGGCACTTGTTCTACATGAATAGAGTACAGTAAGACGCAAGAATATAATACTTAAAAATAGAAAATGAGCTCATAGACCTTACCACATTCTTGGTTCGGGACCAGTACAGAACAAGGCGTTCCCAATCATCGTCCAGTAAATGTGTCTCAGGAGAACGTAAGGGAATTTGATGTGTTCTTTGCCGGTGAAGTATGTTTTCTTCAGGTAATTCCGATACTGCCACCAAGCATTCTTGAAGATAGCAGAGGTATTAGCACAGGTTACCTCATCCTGAGTTTCCAAATCGGTCCTTCTCTATAGAAAAAAATGGGAAAATTTGCTGTATTATAACCATCATGGAGGTAGGATGTATGGGACGAAGCAAAGTAATTGCTATGAATAACATTACTTACACATAACTCCTGGACAAACACCTGCAACTGGCATTTTCCTTCCTCTTCAGTATAATATTTCCAAGATGGGAAGACACGCATATACGATTTAACAACATCAAATGTGATAGATGCTAAACTACGACTAGCTGGTTGTGCTTCCTCCACAGGAATAGGCGTACTAACTGGTGGAGTTGGGGTTCGTCGTGATAGTACTGGCCCTTTGGGCACTGGAGCTGCCTTACTAACTGCTCTTGTTTGGGAGCTCTGTGGTGGAGATGGTGCTGTGTCAACAGGAACTGGGTTACTATCGGCTGGGGTTGGGGTTAGATTGGGTGAAGCTGGTTCTCTGTCCATCGCAGTAGGGGTACAATCTGTGAGAGTTTGGGTTATGTGTGGTAAGGCTGGTTCTTGTGCATGTACAACCGGGGTGCTATCTCCACCAAGAGGTAGCACTGTTTTATTTGAAGATCGTGTTTTTAGTCTGCTAGATACTGGCATCACCCGCTCCAATTCAAATGGCTGATAAACAGGAAACATAGTTGAATGTACAGACATTGTATGAGAGACAGATGCAATAGATAGTGTGGAAAAAAGATGGCATGAAATAGTTGACATGTATATTGTTTAACTAAAACGGATAGCATGACATAATTTCACATATATGATGTCTATCTAAACTGGATAGCATAGCATAACATAATTCAACGATATGATGAATAACTAAACAGGATCGCATGACATAATTCACCTACATGTTATCTAAGTAATCAGGATCGCATCATTTAATTCACATATGTGATTTATATGCTAAACAGAGGGCATTCGATATGATGTCTGAACTAAGAACATGGTGTTGAATATTGTGTATATGATGTCTAAACTATGCAATGCAAGACACCGTATGCATGATATGAGCAGTATAACCATGCCAAGTTAGAGCATACACCTCAGTGGGGGAATAGGACTGGTCATCTGTCTCTGAATCCATCTCTGAGGAGCTATCGGGACCCAACAAGAGATCTGCTTCGACAGGTAGCATTGTCTGCTCTGAAGGCCTTGTTTTCACTCCAGATTTTTCCATCTCCCACCCAAATGGTTGATTCACAGGAAGAGTAGTTTAATGTACAAACATTGTCGACAAATGGAAATGTAATGAAGAAAAGGATGGGCAAGATATCATTCAAATATATGATGCCTGGTTAAACAGGATGGCATTGCACATTTCACATATACTATGGCTGGTTAAAAGACATGAGACTGCATAATTCCCATATATGATATAGAAACTAAACAGGTGGCATATATGATGTCAAAGTAGGCACTGCAAGGCAACATATGCATGATATGACTAACATCATCATGCCAAGGTAGAGCAAACACCTTGGGGGGTAAATAGGAGTGGTCAGCGGCGTCTGAATCCGCCTCAGAACAGATATCTCCCTCTGGATTACAATCTGGAGAGGGGTGGGGAGGGTTTGCCATTGAACCCACCATGGAGCGATGTCTGCATGACATTGTATTGCCGCGCAAAACTCTTCTCTTTTTCTCTACATGTTCAGCATGACTGTGTACAATATCTGACATGCATACGAAAAAAATATGGTGAGATTATGTAAGGAGAGCATGCAGAAATTTAGAGTGATGGTAACAACCAGTGGATCGACGTTTTTCCGTTGAACCAAAATAGCCCTAATGGATTGACGTGAATGTATAGTAATAAGTGATGCAAGAAGTGTACAAACTCTTTGCCGTAGTCGTGTCGACCTCAGCATCATTGGGTTGGTCGCTGAAGCAGTTGAGGCAGAGGTGGCTGTCGGAGGTGTGGAAGAAGATCTGAGGAATCTGTAGACGGCGTCCAGGGCACTGCTCTGTTGTGATGGATTGTTCTGTCGTTGGAGCAGCTCCGGTGAGCCGTAAGACGTCAAGGCTGAAGCAGCACACGATAGACATCGTCAATCTCAAGTGGTATTCTAATAGCATCTCCAATAGATGATGTAAAATGGATGTAAAATTAACATCACCAAAAACCACCTGACTACAACAGATGAGGTAAAAACTGTTGACTCTGAACTTAAGTGTCGAAACTGAAATTTACTGTGGAATCTGAATGCTACTGTCAAAACTGAACGCAATGGTAGCAGAGAGGCACTTGACATGTAGTTTAGGGAGGGCCTGCAGTTCATCTTCAACCTGCACCCCCTGAGCCGCCAGCCACCACCGGCCGAACCGCCGCCCCAGCCAGCCCTCTAGGCCCCCCGCCCCCCACCCTGAACCCTAAGATAGATAGTGGGGTACCTCTCCGGCGAGCCCCCGTCCCCGCTGCGGGTGGTTCTTCCTTAACTCCGGCGAGCCCCCCAACCCCTGAAAATCGACTGACCCAAAAGTCGATTCAGTCGACTGAAGTGTGGCTTAATCGGAGCAGAGCAGCAGCACGAGCGAGGGGGAGAGCAGCAGCAGCAGCTGGGCGAGCGAGAGCCGGAGCAGCAGCAGCGCGAGCGAGCGAGAGCTGGAGCAGCAGCAGCAGATCCGGCTGGTATGGACGCCGCCGCCGAAGGGGGCTCGCACTGGGGGAGAGCCGCCGTGGAGATGTCGCCTGCGGCGCCGGCTTCAAGGTAGCCGCTCCATGGGGGTGCGGGATGGAGCACCGTTGGCGCCGGGAGGTCGAGTTAAGGAGAAGGTGCGATGCGATGAGTGTACAACCTCTTTGGTGGCGCCGAGTAGGCCTCGGCTTCGTCCGAGGAGTCGGTGAGGATGCTGCGGTTCCGGTGGAGCAGGTTAAGGCGGCGCTGTGGGGATGGAGCAGCCGCGATAGACGAGGCGATCGTCGGAGCAGCTCCTTGGAGGTGGAGGACGGGGCGGCTGAACCGGTGGGATGGCGAGATGGACGACGGATCCTCATCCAGGGAGGTGGACGAGGGACGTCGAGCTGTTGCGGTGAACGACGTCGTCGGGGAAGAGGCTCCGATTGGGCAGCGGTGACGTGGCGGATGGAGGAGTGTGGGGTTTCGCGGCTGGAGCGGAGAGGTTATGGCGGCCTGGGATTTCGAATGGCGAAAAGGGGGCGATGGGAGGGGGTGAAGCATGACTTAGGGACGCGCTTGTCCAAAATGTAGGGTGTGTTACAAAAGTACCCCCCACCGATTTGAACTAGCGGCCCTTTCGGCTTAGGGTTAGAAGGGGGATTTCGTGTGTCGGGATTTGGCAGCTGGAAGGAGTTTTCGCGCGCGTTGTAATTTCGGGATAGCAAGGCGCGGGTTTTGAAGGCGCCAGTTTTGGGAGCACGATATCTGAATTTTCGGGATATAACAAGACGCGGGTTGAATTTTAGGGACAAGCCTAACGTGTAGTAATATTGTACTTGTACGTACCAAATCAATTCGCACTTCCCTCAACCAAAAATAAAACGAAAAAATAAAACTATTCACACCACACAAAGAGAGAGTCCTTCCCCGTTTTACTATACAAATGCTATTCAAAGCTACTCCCTCCTTCCATCTATATAGGGCCTAATGCGTTTTTCGATGCTAACTTTGACCAAATATTAGAGCAATGATATATGACATGCAACTTACACAAAGCACACCGTTAAATTCGTCTGTGAAAGGTTCTTTCAATGATATAATTTTCACATTGTGCATGTCATGTACTATTAATCTTGTCAATAGTCAAAGGCGGTCTTAAAAATCTCATTACGCCCTATATAGATGGAAGGAGGGAGTATGAGTCCATGTTATGTCCGATTAAATTTTTTCGCTTGCTGTATAATGCATGTAACCTACTCATACCAACATTTTAGTGCATTCCAAATGTCTATACTACCGCTGCAATTCGAACTAAATTTGAATTCCTTTCTCTATTTCAATAAGAATCTACAATCATGATTGTTGCCAACTCAACCATCATAGTTTCCTTGCTATCCTCCAGATATAAATCGGACGGCCTATAATGCAGGATGGCAGGCACACCATCATCAACAACTCCGTTTTTTTATAAGAGTAGAGATAAAATATATTAAATGTAGTATAACATGTTCATAACCACACCATGTGTATCACCGTTATATATATTCACACATGCGTCGGTTTGAAACACTATGATAAATTCTTCAAATATCCGAATTCGCTTTTTATAATGAAGTATATATGATCTCTATTCGTCTTTTACACCCACACAACCCTCTTATCTTTGTATCTAGCGCTAACTTTCTCTTGTGCATGCACACGCCCGCATCCCTCTCACCCTCCCTCAGCATTCTCTAGCTCCATCGCGCAAATTCATCTTTTCACTTTAGGTCGTTCACCCACGGTGTGTGTAGGCCCCCCAGCTCCTTCTTTACGGCACACATCGATCGATATGCCTCTCTAGCCAGGTGTGCCTAGCACAAACACAAGCTTTCCCTCTTCTCTTGTCACCGTCCATGCCTCACTCCCACCACTCTTTTCATCGTTCTCGTACTCGCACACTCCTCCCCCCTCGATATAGTATGCCTCTCGTACCACCTCCTACATGCATCCCTCTCTCTCTATCCTTATCCTCGTGCCTCATTTGCTTCTAACACACACATGCATGTATACCGATCGATCTCCCAACATATACCTAGATCGACTTTAACTACCCCCCCATCGATCGACGTACCTCACAAGTTATGTCTCTCCTTTCTCTAACAAAGGGCGATTGATCTTTCTATGTAGTTACGTCTGCTTACCACTCTCTTATTGATATTACGGGCATGCCCTCCGTTTGTCTAGCAAGCCTATCCCACCATTTGTTAGAAGCAACTCCAGTACCACCCCCTCCAACACTCTAGCTCTGTCTCTCTCCCAACCTTATTCCTCTCCTGCACATATGCATGGATGCCGATCGATCTCCCTTAATACATTAATTGAGTTTCTGGACTTTTAATGTGCATAATGTAAATATGAATTGCATGCACATGCTCCGGTGCACCAAAGTGGGTTGAAAAATCACATGTGTGTCCTTGGTTGAATTTCTAGGTCCCATGGAAGAAATGAGAATGAAATTCAAACATCTGGGCATCATGACTCGGCCGAGAACATCGAGAAACTTTGATTTTAAATTCATGTAAATCCAAAACTCGCCTGGAAATCATGAAACTTAGCATGGTGTCATGTCATGGCACTAACATGTTGTGGTAAAAAATTGGGCCGATTTGGAAGCTCGTGGTTCTAAGAGGGAACGTGCCACCTTTGAGTGTGAAACGATATACGCTGCCCCCCCCCCTTGAGTTTCTTAACAAAGGCAACATAGAACTACATTAGTGCCCTATTAAATTTTGGAATTATTCTGGGTTTGTTTGTCGTTTTTTATACATTAATTGAGTTTCTGGTCATTTAATGTGCATAAGTCAAATTTGAACTACAAGCACATGCTCTCGTGCACCAAAGTTGGTTGAAAAATCACATTTGTGTCCTCGGGTGAATTTCTAGGTCCCATGCAAGAAATGAGAATAAAATTAAAACATCTGGGCATCGTGGCTCGGCCGAGAACATTGAGAACTTGGTTTTAAAATTCTTGTAAATCCAAAACACGTCTGAAAATCATGAAACTTGGCATGGATGTCATGTCATGGTACTACCATGTTGTGGTAAAAAAATTGGCCGAATAGGAACAGATTTTGGTATAAGCTTCTTGCAAACCGAAGCTTCTCTCAAGAAGGCTCGTGGTTCTGAGAGGGAACGTGCCACCTTTGAGTGCGAAACAATATACGTTGTCCCCCTTGAGTTTATTTACAAAGGCAACATAGAACTACATGAGTGCCCTGTTAAATTTTGGAATTATTCCGGCTTCGTTTGGCCTTATTTACACATTAATTGAGTTTTTGGTCATTTAATGTGCATAATTCAAATTTGAACTACAAGCACATGCTCCCGTGCACCAAAGTTGGTTGAAAATCACATTTGTGTCCTCGGATGAATTTCTACTCCCTCCTTCCATCTATATAGGTCCTAATGCGTTTTTTGAGGCTAACTTTAACCAAACGTTAGAGCAATAATATATGACATGCAACTTACACAAAGCATACCTTCAAATTTGTATGTCAAAGGAGCTTCCAATAATATAATTTTGATAGTATACATCTCGTGTGCTATTAATCTTGTCAATAGTCAAAGGATGTCTTGAAAAACACATTAGGCCCTATATAGATGGAAGGAGGGAGTAGGTCCCATGCAAAAAATGAGAATAAAATTCAAACATCTGGGCATCGTGGCTCGGTCGAGAACATTGAGAAACTTGGTTTTAAAATCATGAAACTTGGCATGGTGTCATGTCATGGTAGTACCATGCCGTGGTAAAAAAAATTGGCCGAATAGGAACAAATTTTGGTATAAGCTTCTTGCAAATCGGAGCTTCTCTCAAGAAGGCTCGTGGTTCTGGGAGGGAACGTGTCACCTTTATGTGCATAATTTAAATTTGAAATACAAGCACATGTTCCAGTGCACCAAAGTTGGTTGAAAAATCACATGTGTGTCCTCGGGTAAATTTTTAGGTTCCATGCAAGAAATGGGAATGAAATTCAAAATTCTGGGCGTCGTGGCTGGGTTGGAAACATTGAGAAACTTAGTTTTTTAATTCCTGTAAATCCAAAACACGCATGAAAATAATGAAACTTGGCTTGGTGCCATGACATGGCACCAACATGCTGTGGTAAATTTGCAGTCCGATTTGGGAAGGCGCACACATTAACAATCAGCAAAGTCATTTTGGAACAAGTGCTGTCACGTTACAATCGGAAACACAAGTATTATTGAAACTGTGGGCGTTCTACTTACTAGTACCATTTACGTGCCGCCACGCATCCCCATTTTTTATTAGCTAGGAGGCGCCGTGCAGGGTAGCTATTTGAGTACGAGAGGCGTGCGATCAGACCCCTGCGCGTGCTTATCGGGAGGAGAGCCCTTTGACCTCCATCTGCCGTCCACCTCTCTCCCAAGGTCTCCATTAATGGCGCCCAAGCCTCTATTTAATGGCGTGGCTATGTCTCACTCGACTGAGATTTAAGACAGAAAAAAGAAAATCTGAAAGCACGGATCTTGATGTAAGATCCGACGGACCTATATAGCATCTACTGCGACTTATAGCAAGACTGATGAATATATAAGGACGCGGCAGTCCGCGCAGGCCAGGTGCCCTCCCTTGCACTGCAGAAATCAATCGAACAGCACATCAATCAAGAAACCTGCACCTTGCTCAATCAGCCGAACGGACGAGGTGTATTCGAACCTCATACACTGGAGGCGTCAAGGGGCGGAGGCACAAGGGGCAGTGGAGCACGGTGAGGTCCATCGAGACCTTAGAGATCTCCATCGTCGGGTCCTGTTTGGTCTGCATGATCTCGCCCTCCTCGTGCACAACCATCTCTCGACTTGGGCCGGGTTATTACAAAGCTTTACCGTCACATATTTTATACTACTTCAAGGTGCATTAAATCAACACATGCAAGTATCAAAAGGAGAGTCACGGCATGCATGCATGCGTTGTAATTAATGCATCGGTAAACGCAAATTATTGAAATATATCGAGTGCAGTGCTTTGATGTGTCGCGTCAACTCGTACATCAACGAGAATTTTGATTATCCTCTCCCTCGTGGACTTAACTACACCTGCCTTTGGCTGTATGACAGGTTGGCCACACACCTGTCGGGCCCACCTGTCATACATGCAAAGGCAGGAGCGTCCCTCCCTCGCCCATGAGCGTGGTGGCTGGCAAGACTAGGAGAAGCTTTCGCTACACGCTCTCCCTCCCGCACGCGGTGGACATGCAGCAGTTCAATCGGTGTCAGATGTCCAGAAGCGTACTGTAGTACTCCTCCAGTGCAGTAGTACTCCATCATTGTTCGACTTCCCGAAGAGGCGAAGAGCCAAGCGCAGCCCGGACGCTCGTGTGGTTGTTTCATGTGTAGAGTAGTCTAGGATAGCATGTACCGTGCCTGTAAGCTTAAAATCGTTAGGGTCGGCTCCATGCTACGTGGTCGTCTCGAAGTTTTAAAAAAATTAAAATAGTCTTCTGGCCCTACCTGACACCCTGGTGATTGTAGTTTGCACGCTCATCTAGTCAAGACAGGAATATATATTTTAATTTGTTTTTTTCGAAAAGGGGGGACTCCCCGGCCTCTGCATCAGAACGATGCATACGGCCACATATATTTTAATTTGTGGTGGGTAAATGTTAGAGGTTGCAGCAAATATATTGTACATTGCGGGTCTTTCAGCCAAGTTTAGAGGCAAGCATGTGGGGCCAGTGCTATGATGTGTCGCGTCAACTCGTACAACGAGGAGAAGCTTGATTTTACTACACGCCTTCTCCCTCACCCATGCGCGCGGTTGCTCGCAAACGAGGACAGGCTTTTGCTTAGTAGTACTTCTACAACAAGCTATCCGTCCCACTCGTGGTGGACGGACATGCAGCAGTGGATTCGACACTGTAGAAGTAGTAGTAGTAACATCATTGTTCGTCTTCTCAAAGAGGCAAAGAGCCAAGCGCAAACCGAACGTTGCAGTTGCGAATATTGGAGCACGCATATAGCCAGGCTCTTGCATGAGACAAAATTGCTATGTGAGCCCACTATTGTACTAGTACGTACAACTACTTTCTAGTGTAGCCCTGTAAACCAGAAAGGAGTATTTGCCCTTCTAGAGATTTCAACAAGTGACTAGACTACACCGAGATGGAGTACATATGGAGCAAAATGAGTGAATCTGCATCGTAAATAAATACGTACTAGTTCTATCGTTTTCCTCTCCGAGGTGCACAATATTGAGTATACTGACTAGTCTCTTTTTGACACGCATTTACGTTTTTTACACAGTACAGACGCAAGCGCTCATATACACGTGCATACACTCACCCTTATGAACGCACACACGCATGGCACTATCATCTTGAAATTTACGAAGTCACCATAGGCACCTCGTCGTCGACGGGTCCATAGGTGCTTGAATGCCAAGGAGGGAGAGGGTAGCGGTTCCCAAGACGTTGAACGGTCAATGATGCATCCTCAATTACATGTAGAGAGAATTAATTGGAGAAGCAGAATAGAGCCAGCACGATGTGAATGCAACACAGTTTGGACTTTCATATAATAAAGGCGCCCCACCACTCCAATCCATCTACTCCCAAGTCTCTGCGCAACACTGCTCACTCCAATCCAAGACCAAGTGACCAGAAGCCACAAGCACCTATGGAGGCGATGGACGCCAGCGGCAGTCGGCTGTGCCAAATCATCCAAGGCGCCGGCCTGCGGCCCCGCACCGCGCAGCATTTCCAGACGGTGCTGGCGACCGCAGGCATCGTAGCCCTCGCCGACGCCGGCTTCGCCTCTCGCATGGACGACATGATGGTCAACTCCATCCGCAAGTTCACCGCCGTCAAGAAGCGCGCAGACGACCTTGCCGTACTGCTCCAGCCCGCGCACCCAGGCTCCTCATTGCCCGCCACCCTCATCGGCCTCCATGGTGACGAACTCTTTCAAGCCCTGGTGGCCCTGCCAGTGCCGGAGGTCGCGAGGAAGAATGTGCACCTCGAGGTCGCGCTCGCCGCGCAGCGCCTCGCCATGCAAGAAACCGTCGACCTGCACATCCATGTCTACGCCTCGACGGTGTAGAGTGCCCTGAGGTTGAGCACACAGATGATCTACGTATGTTCAAATACGATCAACCGTGCGACAGCAGTTCCAAATAGAGAGGGAAAGGCGAAGAGTCGGTGGACGGTTGCCAGTTTGCCACGGTACATGAAGAGGCGCCCCGACCTACACGTCCTTTCGGAAATTGTACAAAAGGACTCGCCGTCTTCTTACTGCACCTGCCTTTGGGTGTATGACACGTGGGTCCAACGGGTGGCTGGCCAACCTATCATACAGCCAAAGGCAGGTGCAGTAGAGGGGCGAGGAGTAGATGGCCAACACGCACGTGAATTCAACGCAGTCTGCACTTCTCATATAAAGGCTCCCGCCAGTCCAATCTACGAAATCCTATGCACCTACGCACCTAAGGGCAAGAGTGATCACTCCAATCGCAAGATCAGTTGACTAGAAGCTAGACCCATGGAGGCAATGAGCGCGAGCATCAGCCAGCTGTGCCAGATGGTCCACGAGGCCGGCCTGCATCCTGGCACCAAGGAATGTCTCCAGGTAGTGCTTGAGGCCGCCAGGGCGAGGGGCCGCTTGGACGACAGCTTCGTCTCCTTGTTCGACGAGGTCCTCATCGGCTTCCTCGACAAGTTCACCGTCGTCAAGAAGCTTGCGGACGACCTTGACGTACGCCTCCAGCCCACGCGCCCAGGCTCTGCGATGCCTGCCACCCTCAATAGCCTCTATGGGGACAACCTCTTCGACACACTGGTGGCCCTGCGACTGCCCGCCGTCGCGCCGGAGAATGTCCGCCTCGAGGTCGCGCTCGCCGCGCAGCGCCTGGCGCAGCAAGACACCATCGACATAATCACCCACGTCTACGCACAAATCGTCCACAAGGACTACTACATGCCAGAGGAGGACGATAGGACGCTGGCCTTCTTGGACCGCAGGGCAACCTTGGACGGCATTGTTTAGAAGCACGTTGAGCTTGCCGCCAACGCCACTGCTCCTCACATGTCGGTTGGTGACCCGGTGCACTAGGGTGTGAGGATGTCGTTGATGGATCCGTATGTATCTTTATCTTTCCGTCAAATCCATGTAGTAGTATATGGTACTACTAGTAATTATCTTACCTTTCGCATCAACTTCATAATTTTCCTACGTACTCCATGCATGAACCGTGCCAGAACCAAACTTCTCATTACTCCAGTAAAATCGTTATTTCTATCTATCGGTCGCCCCATGGAGCAGAACCAAATTTTACAAGTTACAAGTTCAAAAGGAAAAGCCTGCCGTGTTCGCGTCGCACCCCCACACGGTTTGTCTGGCACGCCGCTCAAGGGGGAATGCATGTTGTGTTGCATTTTCACTTACAAGTGGGACCGCAGTTGAGCAAACCGACTATCGGCAAACCCCCACCCCGCCCACCGTGCGATGGCTGAGAAAACAGGAGGGAGAAGAGATGGCAGTAGCTAGCATGGACTCCAAGAAAATTGGTGTCGGATGGGACTCGTGTGGGTGCCATGTGCCATGCTGCTAGACATGAATGCTAGTTATGGCCCATGCCACCCCACTATATCGAGGTGCTGGTTACTCCACTATATCGAGTACGTAGAACAAATTTCCTGGAGTCCGTGCTCGGCCCTCCTCTATCTCTCTTCTTAGCCAGCCAGCAGACGCGCGGAGCCCATCGTCTATTTGCTCATATGCGGTCCCACATGTCAGTGAAAACGCAAGAGGACCCACTGAACCTGCACATCTTTCACCTCGACGTGCTGGTAATGAAAAACAAATCCAATAAAGATCTTCGGTGGCCGCTTTTAGAGTTACTCAAGAGTAGTAAGATTATATTTATAGTTTAACCCAAGATGCACATCACGTGGCTTCACCTACCACTCTATTTTCTTGCATGACACGACCTGGATGCTGGATGTCCCACGTGTCGGCAAAAGGAGGAAGAACTCGACCAAATCTTCGGTTGTGCTCTCGGATTAGACTAGTTGTGCTAACTTAAAATTTTATTGTGTAGAATGGATGCAAGTTTTGGTATTGGGAAGAAGAGTACAATGATATATTTAGAGCACAATTTAGTAGATGTTCTAGCACTTTTAGCTAGCATAGAGGCTAGAGATGAGACTAGTGCACTTGTTGATAGAATAGAGGCTAGACACGTCTACTTCTTTACACTCGAAGAAGAAAGAAGCACGCAAGATCGAGCCTCCGCAGATCAACAATGAATGCATCGAGAAGGCACTAATCCAACTTACAGGAGCAGTTATGGAAGTTGGATATCTTCTAAAATGTATTCTTGTGGTTCTTGTTTTCTTTGGTCTTGCTTTTCTAGTCAAAATTTTGGTGATGTATTTCCATGTACCAAAAAATCAATGATGAAAAAAAGATATGTGAATAGTGCACGTACTCAATGATAGAGCACGGGGTGGTAGCCATGGACATGGTCGGCCCTTTTTGAAGAGAGTACTAATAAATAACTTTGATGTGTCCCGTCAACTCGCAGAACGACGATAAGCTTGCTTACTACGCCTTCTCCCTCGCCAACGCGTGCACGGTGGCTCGCAGCACGAGGAGAAACTTTTGCTTACAAGCGGTGGACGTGCAGCAGTTCATTTGGTGTCAGATTGCCAGAAGTACTACTGTAGTACCATCATTATTGTTCGACTTCCGGAAGAGGAGAAGAGCCAAGCGCAAGGTCACCTACTAACCTAGTACAGTACTACTATAGCCAAAGCTGGTCCACCTTTTTAGAGCATGGTTAATAAATATAGGCGGCTCTTGCAGCGGCACATCATTTAGAGCAAGTACTCTCTTCGTAGGAACAAAGGAAGTGAAACAAAAGCTGGAGTGGATGCTAGATTGCCAATTAAAAGATGATTACATAGGAAAAATCCTATAGCATTCTATCCTATGAATCAAACGACCAATGTAGGAAAATTATGAGGGGGGTCTCTCCAACAGTGTTCCTGGGCTCGCACCTAACATCACGGTGGTCGAACTTGGAGTCATTCATCTGGTACACGTGGCATCTCAGATCTGGACACAAGGTGACGCGACCTCTCACTTCCTCCGCCATTTGAAGCGGCGCATCAGTGGAGGGCTAGCATACTCCAATATTAGGTTGGCTCTATGTGATGTGGCAACTTCATATACTAACTGGATGCTGGCTATACTACTACGGTACTCACACTCCAAGAAGTGACTCGAAAACCATTCATAAATTGAGTCTATGACATGCATTCGCAACTGAAATGTACCATTCATTAAATACAACAGGTCATCAACACACAACAAATAACAAGTCATCAACATCAACACACAACAAATAACAATCTATAATCCAACGAGGATACATGTTGGATTATAGATTGTTTCCAACAAAACATTCTAGCAAATACTAAAGTTTTCACCACACAACAAATAACAAGCGATGAAATGAACTTCAACTCAACCAATCCTCGACGTTGGAAACGCTTGCTTTGAACCATAGGTGCTCTGGGAAGGGCCAGCTATTGTCAATATCGAGAGCAACGCAGGACTGGTCATCCAGGCTGAAGCGGCATATATCAGGACCAGGGTAGGGAACCACCAAAATGTCTGAGGTATAGATATAGTTGCTTCTCATAAATGGTAGTAACGTTGTGTCAACAGCAGCTGGATCGCCTTTCACCATCATTGGATAGTTTGGTCCAAGGAAGAGCGAGTTTGTTCCAAGACTATCAATACTGAACCAGGGAGAAGGTGTTTGCGCTAGCACACTAGTATCCATCCTGAATACCATGCAACGGGTGTTGGAATAGATCAGGAGAGGGCGACCATGGGAGACAACACCTGCTTCCTCAGTAGTAACAGTCTGAGTGCACTGTATACAGACAAGAAGAGGTGATCCATCGGAATTAGTTGCCAGGCACCACTGAGTATATAAGTTCTGCTCCTCCTCATGCTCGTGATCATCACCATCATCATCTCCCCCTTGCTTATAAAATTTTTGAAGTATAGGTGGTGGAATGTTCACAGGACCTTGGAAACACAAGAAGAAGGTTAATTAGTAAAGGGAAACTTGCTAACACGCATGAATGTGGATGAAACAATTATAATTACGGTGGAAGACAAACGTACCGAAACTATGAGGATCCCATGCAAAAACAGTGCCACGAGTGGTGGCAGCAAACACAAGATCCTCGTATTCAATTGCATAACAGTACACATCCGTGTATAGAAACTGATTTTTGAGCAATATCCATCCAGTCGAACCACAAAGGACGGCAACAAGCTTGTCGAAGATAGCAACAACTTGATAGTTCTTGTAATTCCAAGAGCGGTTGGGAACTCAACAAATTGCTATCTTCAGTAGACGACAGTCACCATGATCGTATTTGAACGTACGTAGATCATCTGTGTGCTCAACCTCAGGGCACCCGGAGATTTTTGGAAGTGGAATTCGCTGACGAGTGTACACATTCACAAGTTCCCAGTCGCAACTGTACCCAATATAAACAACCCAATCTCCATTTGTGCCAGCCCAGGACTTACCCTTAAGCGATGGCATCTTGATATCACACGTATCATTATCAAGCGGCATCAACTTGCACAAGGCGAGGCCTCCGTCATCCGCGCCCATGCGAACAGGCTTATAGCGAAGAAGATAAGGGAGATCAAACCGCTCCTGGACCCTTGGGTTCCTTGTAATGATGTTATTAGTTGAGTCGAGAATGGGCTTGAACGAACCTGCCATGCTAGCCGAGGTGATGACGTCGCACCGATCAATGAGTTCCCCCACCACGTCATCTTTCAGATCGGGGCAAGAATAACGGGGTCGTTTCCGGCTTGTTCCCTCCATGGAGAAGACGATCGAACAATGGCAGAAGGAAGGGTGAAGGCAAATGGACGAGGGAGGAAGAGCGTGCGACAGCAGTTCCAAATCGAGAGGGAAAGGCAAAGAGTCGGTGGACGGTTGCCAGTTTGCCACAGTACACGAAGAGGCGCCCCGCCCTACACGTCCTTTCGGAAATTGTACAAAAGGACTCGCCATCGTCTCACTGACATGTTGGAACAGGACCACATGTCAACGAAACATCGTGTGTAATTTCTCGTGCAAAATGCGATCTGGCCGCGTTGGCCCAAGGTGCCGCATTATTTCTCGACTTTATTTTTTTAATGGCGTGCCGTTCAGTTTTGAAGCACGACTAACTGGTATTGTTTGCAGAGAAAATATAAACTACTCTACCACTACTCCACCTCTAGTACTAGTAGTATAAAAAAGATATATAGGCTGGAGCTTCAGAGCTTTCTTGCTAAGGGCTGCCCACTTGCTTCTCACACTATCACCCTCTCTCCAGATCTAAAAAAGACGGCCTCTCTCTCCCTCCTCACCGGTGGTCACAGATCCGCCGGAGAAGAAAAGGACGTGCAGTGTTGACGCACTCGTCGTCGGCGAGCGAGGTCACGCACTGACAACAAGGCCGTCGTCTCAGACCTAGTGCCCGCCGACCCTCAGGTATGATACCTCTTTTTGAACCATACCCTTGTTCTATTGCCCCATCTGCCATGTCGCTGCATGTGGATCTTTTTCCACTCCACCATCTTCCCAATTTGCTATCCTCTGCTCTGCAGGTCACGCAGACGAAAACCTTAATTTCACTATTAAAGGAAACCCTACTTCATGCAGACTAATCCATGTCTGGGTTGAATAAGGAAAGGAAGGGAGACTGTACTGTCCAAGAGAGTAGGCATCGAACCCGCATCTAGGTTGAGAAGGGGAAAATCTGTAGCTAAGGAACGAGTCTCGTGTCTCTTGGTTGAAGAAGGGTAGAAAGGCATGACAACGCAATAGAGAATGACCAGGTCGATCGGTTTGTTGTCCTCACATAGGAAAAAGGTGGCTAAACATAACAAAAATGGGACGTAATCCACATATGCTTCCTGGATATTTGTTGCTCTGGGCAACCATACCTCCCTCACCACTCTATGCGTTCGTGGAGGTACATCGTACGGGTGCGCCCACTGTCCGAATGGGCCTCGCATGCTCTTAGTCTAACTTTTTTGCTGTTAGTATAACGCCAGCAGTCAAGTCAAGCAATGCTACTGCTAAAGTGATGCCACATTTAACTAATGCGCACTCAGTCTAATGCCACCGATAAATTTAAGCAATGCCATTTAATGTCACTGGATTATTTCAGGGTTAGCTGTTGATCGTGGATGTATTAAAGATTTTTCAACTAAGGCATTCTAATGATGTTGCACAGCCAGTATAACGATGAAACTTGTTAGTACCTTCAGATTTTTGCACTGTTAATGCTTATAGATTACATACCTCGCTTTCATGAGGTAAGTTAATTTTTTTGTACAGTGTCACCAAAATGCCAAGGCGCTGATGTCATTTTATTTTGGTTAAACTGCACAAAAAATTATGAAGACAAGAGGAAAGGTTAAGAGTGGGCACCTCTTCCTCCGGCTGTTCTCTTGATTCGTTCGATCAAGTTTTTATGTTTGATCGATTATCAAGATTGGGATAGCAATTTTTTGGCCAACACTAGGTGCTTCGTTGCTTTGGTCTAATTATACAATGGGCATCATTTTGCCTAAGTTAAAGTTTGTATTCCGAAAATAGTCTCGCCGTGTGATCAAGAGAAGACCAAATCATATTGCAGTGGATGTTCCTCCATCATGTGTGGTTCATTCCCATGGTTCCAGCTATTGGTGAAACCACTTACGTTTGCAAGAGGAATTGTAGACTTCACAAACAAATTTGTCATTCAGTCTGTACTGAATGTTGGCCAAGAGAAGCATCCATGTTAGTAGGAAGAACATATGTTTTTTCTAGATCTTTGCTTTTGGAGCTACATATTTGTATATGATCTGTGAATCATTGACATGCATTAACATGTTGATCTTATGTATGGGAATCGTACTAGTTGGTTTTAGTTGTGGCTGATCTTTGCTTTTGGAGCTACATATTTGTATATGATCTGTGAATCATTGAGATGCATTAACAGTTCCTTATATCTGTTCGCTCAGTGTTTACAAGTTACCGATTGATCACTAGCTAGCCTACTAATGCGCTCCTGGCTGTTTTAGTTACGAGGCAAGATCCGAAGTGGCAGTTTTTTGAATACAAATGCCTACCTCTGAAGAAACTGACAAGCTGCTCTGAAGAAAATGCCATGCGAATCTGAAGAAACTGCTAGCAAAAACGTTCGCAAATGCCTTATCTCCCAGCTAAAGTTCATCAATTAATGCCCTCGGCTGCGACTCGTTGCATGCTGCTCCGCGTACTGGCTGCGAGCGATTTTGAGTGCCTGCATGCAGCCGGCCGTAATTAATGCAGCTAACTGATGCGAAAAAAGATGCGCTTTAATTGTTGCGGGCCTTTTAAATCCGTGGAATCATTATTGACAAGGAGGGAGATGATTGGAGTGCACTCGTTTGACCGTAAGGCCGGCGTGCGACCCAACACGGACAGGACGGGACGGCACAGTCAGAATTTCAGTTTCTCTAGTTTTCCACGGCAAGCTGGCGCGCTAAGCCATGCCTGCTTCATTATGCATTGAATTCCGATGACCGTCGTGCTACCTTCCGCTTATAAGTACTGTTTCTCGGCCTTCTATGGTGGCACCGTGACCCAACTCGCCCTATCCTCATAAGCCCCCACCGGCCCGACGTTGCTCGCCACTTATCCTCGCTCTCGCCACGTCCGCCATGCCCCCGCCCATCCGCGATAGGCGTGGCCGGAGGCGGTCACCGCCGGAACTAGTGTTCGGTTTTTCACCGGAAGGCAGACGGAGGGAGGAGGCATTCTATCGGTCTTTAGATGGCAATGCGGAGATCGAGGACTTGTTGGAGCGCGACCGCCTGGCGGAGGAGCAGGAGTTGTTGGAGCGCGACCGCTTGGCGGATGAGCAGCATATCACCGATTTGCGCCGCCAGCGGGACATGGAGCAGCAGCGCACCGATGCTCTGAGTCGCGAGCAGAGCGCCCACACGTGAGCCGACTACGTGGAGGCCGGCGCCCGGAAAATAGCCATGGAGGCTGTCGGGCACGCACGCGTTCGCGACACCGATTTTTACTACCAGCTCGTCAAGTTGGTTTCCCGCTTAGAAGCCGAAGCTTCGGTGGACCACGCCGGCATGGAAAGGGCCAACGCGCGTGAGCAACGCATCCTATCGCACCTCTGGCAAGTCCGACACGAGGCGGAGGACGCCGGTGCCGGCATTTAGCGTGTACCGCAGATGGCGGCCGGCATCGTCTAGTTAGCTAAGAGTAAGTTAGTACTTGTACGCTACTAGAGTATTAGTGGAAGTAGATAGTTAACTTGGCTATGATGGTTGTCAACGTGGAAGTTCAGTACTCTATATGTGGATCAGACCTGTTACTTTGCTCTGAATGTTGAACTTTCCGTTTGAACATATGGAATGGGCTGTTATTTTTTTTAAATGGGTTGTATTTGTCCTCCATGGGTTTAGAGGCTGACTTGTGGGCCTACCAAGTTGACGCGTACACAACCAGGAGATGATTGTACGTGGAGAGGATGACAGCAGGGACCCGCCAAGGTCATGGCAGTACGCAAGCAAAGTGCCTCCTTATTTCAATCCAATAAAAAAATGGCTCCTCGTAATGGATTTCTGACATCTGGGTCCCATGCCATTGTCAACGTAGTCAATAAACGAGAGAGTTGCACAACGAGCGGCTGACATCAGGGACCCAGCAGCTCGCCCAGTTATTTTTGTTTTGGGTTAATTTGATAAATGCCACTCCAAATCTGGTGTTTCTAAGAAATGCCATTGCAATTTCCAAACTTTGAAAAATGCCATTTCATGCCATCCCCAGTGGCATTTTTCGAAGTCTGGAGTGGCATTTTTCAAAGTTTGCAAATTGCAGTGGCGTTTTCCAAAGTTTGCAAAAATTGTGGTGGCATTTTTCAAAGTTTGGAAATTGCAGTGGCATTTTTATGAATCGCCATATTTGTTGTGGCATTTATCTCATTTTTTTAGACGGAAGCAGGGTGTCAACTGGGCTGTGCGGGGCACTCTGGCATGTCTAGACAGCCTTCTCTTTTATGTTTACCACAGACCAGCCCAGTAGTTTTTTTCTTTCTGAAGATGGCTAGCCAGTTTTTTTGTGATTTGCCAAGTAAGTCGCTTTGTCACGCCTATTGGGCTGCAAATCTTTCAAGACTAGGAGAGCTTCATTCGGCTGGACAAGAAAATGGCCTATCAGTAATGAGAAATGGGATGTACATTTTTAAAACACATCAAACCGGCAATTACTTTCAAATTTCTTTTTTTCATTTCAAGATTTTAAATTGCATTAATTTTTATGTGTGGACAATTTGTTGGATTTTATATTGATATACATTTATTTTTAAAATTAGTTTGAATGTGACTCGAAATTTCGGGATTAAAAACAGTTCGGACCGCACCGAAATATGCAACATTTCATATAATTTTTTAACCGTGGCCACAATATGGGCTGTAATGCTAACAAAACAAATATGGGCTCCAAAAGAAACCTTCAGAATTAGCAAATGGGCTGTAAATTATTATAAATAATGGCAGATGGGTTGTATGCTGTTTTCCACAGATTTGAGGCTTTCCTAAAAAAAAGGTTGACGCACAAGCAGTGACTGTTGGATGGCCATCCAACGGCCGTCGTGCTTCTTCAATCTCTGCTCTTCCTGCTCCAGCCGCTCAAACAAGCGCCGGTGGGACTGCCTGCTCCCTCCTCCCCGCGGCCGGCTCTGCTGCCGCGTAGGCCTCACCGCCCCACCGTACTCTTATCGCTGGCCTAGCCATCCCTCTACTCACCCACACCTGATGTTATTCTCCGACGATGGCGGACGAACCAGTAAACCCTCGTACAGTTGTACTCCCCTCCGCGTGGGAAACAACTGCCGAGTCTTCCCTGCCTCCGTGCCGTTCCCTTCCTAGGCCTCGCCGTCGTCCACCGCCCTGGTGCTCTCGGCGCGGCCTGGTCAACGTGGTCAACGACCGACATGCATCTGAAGTGGACTGTACGTGGAGAGGCCGACAGTTGGGTCCACGGCCGCACGCAAGGAAATGCCTCCTTATTACGCGCAAAATAATGATTCCTCCACCTGACATCAGGGACCCACCGGAAGGGCCTCTGTATTTCGCGAAAAAAAACGTTATCGCCGCTGACAGCTCGGACCCACCAGCTATATATTCGCACGCAAGGAAGTGCCTCCTTATTACGCACAAAAAAAATGAATACTCCCCCTGCTAGCTGGGACCCACCATGGTGGGAGGCTGACTTGTGGGCCTACTAAGTTGACTGGGACGGGGGCCTTTCTCAACTTTCATCAATATGAACGATTCTAGCTCCGGTGACCGTACGATGTCCATCCAACGGCCGTAGTACTTCTTCAACCTCTGGTCTTCTTGCTCCAGCCGCCCAAAGCAGCGCCGGTCGTGCCGCATGCTCCTGCATCCCGTGGCCGGTTGTGCTGCCGCGGAGGCCTCAACGCCCCCTACTATTCCCACCGCTGGCCAGGCCCTGTGGTGACGGCAGCCTCACACCGCAGCCGAACTAGTGAAACCTCGTACTCCTCTCCGCGCAGGCTTCCACTGCCGCGTCTTCCCCGGCTCCCCGTCGTCCCCTTCCTAGGCCTCGCCGTCGTCCACCGCCCTGGTGCTCTCGGCGCGGCGTGGTGAACGTGGTCAAGGAACGACTTCCATCGGACGTGGACTGTACGTGGAGAGGCTGACAGCTGGGTCCACGGCCGCAGCAAGGAAGTGCCTCCTTATTACGCGGAAAATAATGATTCCTCCACCTGATAGCTGGGACCCACCGGACGGGCCACTGTATTTCGCGAAAAAAAGTTTCCCCCTAACTGCTGGGACCCACCAGCTACATCTTCGCACGCAAGGAAGTGCGTCCGGGCAAAAAAAATGATTCGCCCCCTGACTGCTGGGACCCACCAGCTACATCTTCGTAGGCAAGGAAGTGCCTGACAGTCGGGACCCACCTGGTCGAAGCGTACATAGCGTTGTCATTCAGGTCGCGAACGTGTACGTACATATATACTGGTGGATGTAGAGGCGCGCACGTGTCGTAGTAGAGGCGCGCACGTAGCATGTACACGTACGTACAGCGCCCAGTGTGCAAGAAAAAAAATACAGCCACGTACATACATACGGGCAGGGTCTCAAACGCCTACTCGCGCATACGTATGGCCAGGGCTCGTGTACATGGCTGGGTCGGAACGGAGAAACAACGTCGTCGTCGTGTTCATGGGGAGCTAACCGGCTGGGTTGGAACGGAATGCGTCGTCGTGTTCGTCGGGAGGGCTTGGACGGAACAGCCGATGGAAACGAGGCCTGGCGTACCGCAGAACGGAGGAAACGGCCTTGTGTTCGACCGGCCACATTTGTAACAGGATCCTGTTCATCAGGAGGGGTCTGGTGTACCGCAAAACGGAGGAAACAGACCTCCTACGGTCGAAACGGGGGTCCTGTTGATCGGGAGGGGTGTGGCGTACCGCAAAACGGAGGAAACGGACTTGTGTTGGAGCGCTACGGTCGAAACGGGGGTCCTGTTCATCGGGAGGGGTGTGGCGTACCGCAAAACGGGACTCCACGGGATACTGTTCATCTCCACCGTCGACCCCCTCCAGCCTCCACGGGCTACTGTTCATCCACCGTCGATCTCCTCCAGCCTCCACCTGCGATTGTTCATCCACGTGCTCCTGTTCATCCAGCCTCCACCACGCGCTACTCCACCGGCTACTGTTCAACCAGCCCTCTCCACGGGCTCATGTTCAACCACCCCTCCACGGGCTACTGTTCATCCAGCCCTCCACCGTCTACTATTCATTCTGCCCTCCACGGGGTGGTCCTGTTCATCCTGCCCTCCACGGGGTCCTGTTCATCCAGCCCCAACCGGCTTGATCGATCGGGGTCCTATTCATCCAGAGGCAACACCACGGGGTCCTATTCATCCACCCCCATCGGGAACTGTTCATCCAAACCCCCCAGCAATGCTCACTGTTAATCCAGAGGCAGCATCGATCGGCTTCAGTTAGCAGCAGTAGCGGAGGAATCGCTCGATCGGGTTCAGGTAACAGTCATCGATCGATTGCTCGGGTTCAGTAACGCGTAGCCTGCAGTGCAATCGCTCGAGTTCATTTAGAGCCCAACGCCTCGCTCGGGTTCAGTTAGAGCCAACGCCTCGCACACACGCCCGTACGTGTACGAGAGAAACGCGCATCGCTCGGCCCCCGACCTCCCACCGTAACCGGGAACTCCCCGAAATTTTCCTCGCCCTCACTTCTACCACTTTTTTTTCCGTCATGGACGGCCCAAAGAATGTCATGCAGTTGCGTCTCCGGCCCGCCCAGGACGAAAAGCCCATTTTCTGTCATGATTTTTTGTCATAGAAGTAGGAGCCCACCACATCTATGATGATACCGGGTTTTGTCACAATTATCGTCATAGAAGTGTCATATGTACGACAAAAAAATTCGTTCGGCCCAAAATGTCACGAATGTGTCTTTTTTTGGAGTGAAGGCTCTAAGCTTTGACAATTGAGGAGCATAGTTGGCCCTTTCTCTTGCAGTCAACCTCTGAGGAAAAGGATGTGTGTTGCTCAGGCGTTCAGGGCGGTAACCTGGCAGGGGGTTTTCATCAGGTGGAGATGTATCCATGCAATAAAACCAAGTCTGGTTCCATTCTTTGGGGTGACTATGGAGTTTGGGATGAGGGAAGGTGACTTCTTTCCTGTTCTGAACCGCCATTCCGCCCAGTTCCGTATTGGGTCCATCCGAGAACTCTGTGCGACGGTTTAAGTGAAAGAAATCCCTAAACAGTTCGACTGTAGGTTCCTCTTGCAGATAAACCTCACAGAAGACTTGGAAGTGGCAGATGTTGGTCACAGAATTGGGACCGATATCTTGAGGGCGCAGCTGAAAATTGGCTAGTACATCTCGGAAAAAATTTGAACCGGGAGGGCTAAAACCTCGTCCGAGATGAT
Organism: Triticum aestivum; assembly: GCF_018294505.1. Lineage (NCBI taxonomy): Eukaryota > Viridiplantae > Streptophyta > Magnoliopsida > Poales > Poaceae > Triticum > Triticum aestivum. The sequence goes on from NC_057802.1 coordinate 434,049,042, forward strand.
CAGCAAACACGACTACCTCTCCATCCTTGGGTGTAGGAGGATTTTCCGGGCCAGGGACCCTCCAGTGGATGACATCTTTCTTGGCTAAAGCACCCGTTTTAACAAGATTGTTTAACTACTCTTCGGTTACTCGAGAGGGAGCCCAATTGCATTCATAGACTTGCTTGGCCATGGCAATGGAAATCTGAAACATGATTATTGCCGGTTTAAGATTTACAGTGGACAACTATACAGCAGTATAAGGATACAAGCATATTGACAAACCGGAATTGGTTATTCGTAAAACGGAGTCTGACAATGGAAGCAGTACAATGATGAAAGCATTGGCGGTTCAACAAGGGACTAATGGTATCTACTGGGTCATCATTTTGTATATGAAGTTAAACCGCCCAATCTGGTATTAAAGATGTATAAGTGAAGGGGAAAACAGGTTTCACAAGTTGGCATTATAATTTTGGATGTACTGCATGTCAGAAAATGAAAATATATTCAGACCTAAATATTGGTACCGAAGCAGTTGATGAAGGTTCAGATGGGATTTTCTACTTAAACGAGATGCATGGATGGAAAAGAAGGGCTACGGCTATCGCCGTACAGGATAAATATCAAGGTTTGAATCAAAGAGCTATTGCACAACGACGAACGCCGACGAACACCGATGAACACTGAAACCCTAATGACAGATCTATGGCGGAAGGAAAGAAGGCTTACCGATGCTGATGGAAGAGCGGAGAGGCGCCGCGATTCCCTGGTGTGTTCAGGGTGATGCAGCGGCCGGAGTTGAGGCAGAAGCGAAGGTCGACGGTGGCGACGGAGCTCCAAAGGTCGGGCAGCGTAAGGAAGAGGATAAGCTGAAGAGGCACGAGGGGGGGAAATGTAAAGACCCCTGGCCCTATTTATAAGGGCAGAAAGATAAGCGTGAGGCGCGAAAATTGAGGAGCCTACATTTTGGATATGAGGCGGAGCTGTTGCCTCGATTGTCGGAGGCTCGTTAATGACAGGTGACGCCACAGTGGTTTACCATGATCCTAGAAGATGATGTCACGGCGGTTTACAAGATTATGTGAAGATGTTGAAGAAGAAATTTTCTTAAGTATTGAGGATTGACATGAACCAGTTCAAATCAATCTAGGGCCTAATGTTGGGGATATTACCACTGGGGGTAAACCGGCCAGGAGAGGCCGGGTTAACCCCATAAGTAGTTCATCTGTATCTGAAGTCCATGAAGACAGACGGTGACGCTTCATGAAGGCCCAGGGCCCAAAGCCGGTTTAAGGCATGTAGACATAAACCGGTATTGATATGTAAACTTGTGTTGTAAGATAGATGTAGCAGAGACCAAGCCGGACACGATTATGAGCCGGCCTCGGGATTCTGTAAACCGGCGGGCGTCAACCCATGTATATAAGGGGACGACCCGGCGGCGGTTCAAGGACAACAGACAACAACTCGAGACTCAGGCAAAGCGTATTCGCTCCCTGGTCATCGAAACCCCATCAATTCCATCACAACTAGACGTAGGCTTTTACCTTCATCGTAAGGGGCCGAACAAGTATAGAACTCTCTTGCGTCCCTTGTCCGCTTTAACCCCTTTAAGATAACCCGTAGCGATGGCTCCACGACTAAGTCCTTTCTCTAGGACATCTGCCGTGACAAAACCATGACACCGCCGCTGTACGACCTCTATGCCATGGCTCATAGTGCCCCGTACAAGAAGGCCAAGGCATTCTCGGAGGATGACCTCGATCATCCAGAGAGCTTCACCAACATATCCTCCCATGACAAGCTTGTGAGGTACAGAGACTGGGGGAAGAAGATCAAAGGTGAGGAGTTCAACCCGAGCCAGAGTCATTTTGATCCTGAGCTCGTGATGCTATCTGGTGATGGGAGGAAACATGGCTTAGTAGCCATTGGGGATGGACTCATATGTTGTCCTAGAAGTCTCCCGGAGATCAAGAAGCGCCAGACGAAGTCGCTTCCCGAGATGAGGCCTCGACCACAGCCAATGGAGCTCGCTATCGAGGCTAGGGCCAAGGAGCTTGTGCGGAGGCAAGCAGGCAGGCGGAGGAGAAGGTGAGGGAGATGGAGGAGAGGACGGCTATTCTGTTGGAGGCGGAGAGGAACCAGAACGACGCAAGTCACTGGGCCCTATACGAGCTTCTCGTGGTAAGTTTCTCCCGCATACTAGCCAAATCATGCACGTGATGTTCGTTTCATTACTAACTAATATGACTGACTCGTGAAAACAAAATGTGCAGTCCGTGTGCGAGAAAACCGGCCAGACCCCTCCACCGATGCCCCAGATTGCTACAGCGGAGATGGTGAGTTTCATTTGAATGGTCATTAGTTACTAGTATTCACATTTCAGTTGCATCATGCTAACTAAACATTGCAAATGATCTTTCGTGCAGCACGCCTCCCACAAAGGATCGACCGATCCTTCTCCGTCTCGCGGTGGCGCAACCCCGACCGGTCCTTCACCTCCCGGATTATGGTAAGTTTTCCCAAGTGTTTTGCTTAACAAATGCTTTGTTAGCTAGAAAATGGCATAACAACCTAGGATATCTCAATAATGATCTATAGCTAGCGTAGCTAGTTCATTTATGACATAATTAGCTCACTTAGGTAAGAAATGGCATAACAACCTAGGATAGCTCAATAATGATCTATAATTAGCTTAGCTACTTCATTTATGACATAATTAGCGCACTTAGGTAAAAAATGGCATAACAACTTAGGATAGCTCAGTAATGATCTATAATTAGCTTAGCTACTTCATTTATGACATAATTAGCGCACTTAGGTAAAAAAGGCATAACAACCTAGGATAGCTCAATAATGATCTATAATTAGCCTAGCTACTTTATTTTTGACATAAATAGCGCACTTAGGTAAAAAAATGGCATACCAACCTAGGATAGCTCAATAATGATCTATAATTAGCTTAGCTACGTCATTTTTGACATAAATAGCGCACTTAGGTAAAAAAAATGGCATAATAACCTTGGTTTAGCTCCAAACTATCATATAATTAGTTTATTTTCCTCCAAAATGACAAAATAACCTTACCTAGCTCCAAAATGATCGATTTTAACTAGGATAGCTCCAAAATGACCTACACTTACCATTTTGTCCTACAAAATGAATGAATATGCTTAGTTAGCTAAAAATGGCATAACTACGTAGGTTAGCTCCAAAATGACCTATTTACCTAGCTTATCTCTAAAATGACCTACACACTTAGCATTTTTACCTACCTTTAGAAGAAGAAGAAGAAGAAGAAGAAGAAGAAGAAGAAGAAGAAGAAGAAGGAAGAAGAAGAAGAAAGAGAAAGAGAAGAAGAAGAAACGAATTTGCAGAATAATGATCTATACCTTACCTAGCTTATCTCTAAAATGACCTACACACTTAGCATAACTTCTTCTTCTTTTTCACCTAGCTAGTCTTCTTCTTCTAACTTTCATCTTTCCTAATTTGCAGATTTGTTTGAGATGAGGAAGCAGCTAGCATTGATGGAAACTTGTTGCAAACTTTTACTTGTGCTTGTGCTTCGTTTTTATTTATGGAAACTTGTTGCAAACTTGTTGGAAACTTGTATATATATGTTCATGTTGTTGGAAACGTGTATATGGTGTTGAAACGTATTGTTGGTATGATTGTTGAAATTATGTTGAAATGTGTATGTATATATATATATATGTGAAATTCTGTAAAATTGAATGAATTTAGGAAAAAACAGGAAAAACAGGGGCTATATAGCCACTTTGCCGTCCGCTGGCTGATGGCAAAGGTCTTTGCCGTCCGCCAGCAGATGGCAAAGTGGCCACATGGCAGCTACCTATGCAACCTCGGGTGTAGGGGCTGGCCTATTTGGCAGATTTGCCGTCAGCCAGCAGACGGCAAAGGCCTTTGCATCTTTGCTGTCCGCTGGCTGACGGCAACGATGCAAAGGCTACGGCAACGATGCAAAGGCCTTTGTCGTCTGCTGGCTGATGGCAAAGCATGCCGTTAACCACTTAACGGACCTGAACTGCCATGTGTGCCGTCCAGGCTCTTTACCGTCGATCAGCAGACGGCAAAGCCCTTTGCAGCTTTGCCATCTGGCAGCGGACGGCAAAGAGGCCTTTGCCATAGCCTATTCAGCCGGACCTGTTGCCGTCTGCTAGATGACGGCAAAGGTCTTTGCCGTCAGCCATCCATGCCTTTGCCGTCAGCCATGGCTGACGGCAAAGTGCCTGATTCCTGTAGTGATATGCCCTGTTTATCTGTATTTGCTTGTTAGGTTGGTTGCAGTGAGACTCTGTCCAGTTTTCAATGGCTATATTTGGTTCTTATACTGGTCATTTATGCCTTGTTTATTTCAGTTATTCGCAATGTGTTGTTCATTATGTGCAAGTCGGAACTATGTCGCTCGACTACAACAATACCAGTTTGAACGGCTATATTTGGTTCTAGTTATTCCTGGTGTAGTTAACACATGATACGTCTCCAACGTATCTATAATTTATGAAGTATTCATGCCAATATTTTATCATTCTTGGATGTTTTACAACCATTTTATAGCAACTTTATATCATTTTTTGGGACTAACCTATTGACCCAGTGCCCAGTGCCAGTTGCTGTTTTTTGCTTGTTTTTACATCGTAGGAAATCAATATCAAACGGAGTCCAAACAACGTGAAACTTTTTGGAGATTTATTTTGGGCCAGAAGACTCCCGATGGGCCAAAGAAGCACCTAAGGGTGCCCCGAGGGGGGCACAACCCACCAGGGCGCGCCTTGAGGGTTTGTACCAGTAGCTATGTGTTTGATCTCTCCCTCTCTCTCTCTCATGATCTATATCATGGGCTTTGTTAATATAGTCGGATCATATGATGTTTCTCCCCTCTACTCTTGTTATGATGAATTGAATCTTTACCCTTCAAAGTTTTATCTTGTCGGATTGAATATTCAAAGATGAGAACACATGATATATGTCTTGCAATATGAATACTTGAGGTGACAATGGGGTATCTTATTGATTCACTTGATATATGTTATGGCATTCAACTCGCGGATTCCCGCGGTGACATTGGGGTAATCTATATATGCATAGGGGTTGATGCACGTTTTTCTCCGACGGAAAATTTGGGGTCTCTTTATAGTTCTTTGTGTGGATTGAGTATTTTGAATCTGAATATGCTTTGGTGTTATCTTAGTACGAACTCTTGATTAGATCGAATGGAAAGAATAGCTTGCGTTATTCTAGTACGAACTCTAGGATAGATTGATCGGAAAGAATAGCTTTGAGGTGGTCTCTTACCCTACAAACAATTCCTATCTTTTGTTCTCCGCTAATAGGAACTCGGGAGTGATTCTTTGCTACACTTTGAGGGATAATCATATGATCCAACTATGTTAGCATTGTTGAGAAATTGCACTAGCGAAAGTACGGACCCTAGGCCTCTTTTTCAAGCATTGCAATACCGTTTTTGTGCCCGTTTACTATTTGCTACCTTGCTGTTTTTATTTAGTCAGATTATAAAAATATATTTCTACCATCAATATTACACTTTTATCACCATCTCTTCGCTGAACTAGTGCACCTATACAATTTGCCATCGTATTGGGTGTGTTGGGGACACAAGAGATTTCTTGTATTTGGTTGCAGGGTCGTTTGAGAGAGACTATCTTCATCCTACGGCTCCCACGGATTGATAAACCTTAGGTCATCCACTTGAGGGAAAATTGCTACTGTCCTACAAAACTCTGCGCTTGGAGGCCCAACACGTGTCTAGAAGAATAAAGTTGCGTAGTAGACGTCAACACGTGCCCTTTATTTCAGTTTTACACATTTTTCCAGTGTGATATTTAAGCATTACCTACATTCTATTCATTTTCAACAATACCAGTTTGAATTGCAATATTTGATGGTTGTTAAGCCTGCTGTCGGTAACATTGCTTTCCATTTTATATCTGCTTTAACAGCATGCTGAAACCAACACATTCAAACTATCATTTGGAGATGATGTTGTTTACCTTTGCTATATTTGTTTGATGTTAAGGTTGCTGTACTTATCATGCCTTTCCACTACTTATCCAGGACAACAACTGGAGTGGCCACCATTTTCCGCCGAGGTTAGCTTCATCCCTCGGCTTGTACTCCCCCCCGTCGTTCCATAATGTAGTGCATATAGATCCAGGCCTGGACACTAGTTAGCTTCTAATATTGGCAAGGATCCACGCATCAACCCTTTTTGCGTATGGGGCAATGAGATATTGATGAACAAGCATCAAGTGAGAAACTGATACGGATTATTAGCAAAAAGATACGAATGGTGGCAAGCAAATTATTTGTTTATGCTCTATCCAACACAACAGTGAGTTGTAGGATGGTAACTACAAACTCTGCAGCCTTCTCTTTTTACTGCCCATAATGAGTTGTTAGACAACAATGTCTGAATCTTTTTCGTTCCCGGTGGTTCCCGAAGCAGTTCACTCAAGATTACCTCACAAAGTACATGATTGGTGGACACGCAATGAAGGTTAAAGTTTTTCATCCAGACTACAATGAGCATCTAGAAGTCCTAATGAAGACAGTGAAGGATGGACGGGCAGCCATCACAAGGGGTTGGCCTAGAGTCGTGCGTGCATTACACATGGAGGAGGGCACAATATGGGCATTCCGCTTCACCTTCTCCAGCAACCGTAATGTCTTTCACCTCTCTCTTTGCAGTCTTTAGTACAACTGTGGTTCATCATTCTTTACTTGGTGCTTCTGTAGTTCTTCAGTATATGTACCTGTGCATCGAATTATGCATTCGTGGTTGAACCTATATTTGTAATAAACATGGTTGGATATGAAATAAGTGATTGCCTACTTTCAAATTCAAAACAGGTGATTTTTAAATTAGGGATTACACTGCACACTATCTGCGAAAGCGAAACGTCTGTGATATATGTGGAGATTAGAAACGTTTCTAGGATCCACTACGTGTGAGATCAATATCCACTGCACACACGACTTTCTCTTGAAAACTGTTTGCGTTACGCCACCTTGCGCAAACGTTTACCACATAAAAATTGTGTGTGATGGACAGCCTTTGCCACACAGTTTCTTCTACGCACCGTGTGTGATGCATTCAATAACGCAAACGATAAAATTATTAATATCGTGTGCAATGGCCTCGCTATCATAAATGATTTAACGGGAAAAATTGTGTGTGATGTACCTGTGAACGGAAACGTTTTCCTTGGAGCGACTGTATGGGATGTACATACGAACGAAAACGTTTAGCGGGGACTGACCGTGTGGGATGTACTTGCGACCGGAAACAATTTTGCCTGTATAATTGTATTTTTTTAGCTCTACTATACGTATTTCCGTATTTGAGCGCTCGCCAGTCACACACGACCTCATTTTGCCGAGCATGTGTGCCAGGAGGGCATATCCCCGACGTTTTCTGGGTCGTGTGGGAAGGACCCCCCCTATCGCCCACACTCACTTGGTGGCAGTTCCAAATGTCATGGCGGAAAGGGGTTAAAAACCGTTTGTATAGCACCAACGCGCACCAGTGAAGGTTGATGTAGAGGCCCTCCATGATCAATTCCTCCTCCTGTAGAGTACCGACGGAGGCCTCCATATGGGATCGCGAAAGAACAAAGACTTGCGGCGGCGGAATAATTGTTTCGGGTATCGCTCTAGTGGTTTTGGAATTTTAGGGAATTTATAGGCTTGGAATTAGGTACAATGGAGTTGAGAGGGCCCACAATCCTAGGTGGCACCCCCTGCGGGCGGACCACCTGAGCTTGTGGCCCTCTCGTGCATCGTCTGATCTCCCCTCGAAGCTTCTTGAGTCCCTTTTGGTCCAAAAAAATCACCGTAAAGTTTTATCGCATTTGGACTTCATTTGGTACTATTTTTTGTGAAACAATAAAATAGGAAAAAATAAGAACTGGCACTGGGCACTAGGTTAATAGGTTAGTTCCCAAAATGATATAAAATTGCATATAAAGCATACAATATTGTTAATATAGTAGCATGAAACAATCAAAAATTATAGATACGTTGGAGACGTGTCATGTAGTAGCAAAAAGTATTTCCCTCAGTTAAGAACCAAGGTTTATCGAACCAATAGGAGACATCATACAAAAAGATAAGCGGTACCTGCACACATATAAAGCAAATGCTTGCACCCAACAAAGGCAAGAGGGTTGTCAATCCCCTTCTTCTCGCCAATTACAAGAATCAAATATGATAGCGGTAGATATATAAAATAGAAATAGAAATAAAAGGAAATAAAACTAGTGAGCAATTTTTAGGGTTTTAGTAAATATGAAAATGAATCTGGGGGCCATAGTTTCACTAGAGGCATCTCACTCATGAGCATAGCAATGGTGGGTAAACAAATTACTGTTGGGCAATTGACAGAATCATGCATAGTTGTGATGATTCTTCATGCATGATCAATATATAGGCATTACGTCCATGACGAGCAACCTGTTAAACTTACTGGTGCCTACTGCTATTACTCCACCCCTCGACCATTATCCAGCATGCATCTTAAGGTATTAAGTTCATAACAAACAGAGTAATGCTTGGAGCATGATGACATAATGTAGATAAAGTAAGACCAATTAATATGTTCTAATCCCGTTGTTTTACCCTTAGAAGCAAGAATACAAATATGTGCCTTGCAACCCCTCCTATCATAGGACACCGCAAGATTGAACCTACTACCAAGCACCTCTCGCACTGAAGATAAACCAATCTACTTGGCCAAAGAAGATAGATAGACCGGAGAGAATTACAAGGTAAAATCACACATATATAAATGTCATGAAAGACTCAAATAGTTTCAATGAATAACCGATCATAAACCCACAATTCCTCGGATCCCAATAAACACACCGCAAAAGTTTACATTGAATAGATCTGAAGAGATCATTGTATTGAAGATTAGAGAGAGAGAGAGAGAGATCTAGCTACTGCTATGGACCCATAGGTCCAGTGGGAACTACTCACACATCATCATGGAGGCAGAAAGGTTGCTGAAGATTACCTCCCCAATGGTTTCCCCCTCCGGTAGAGTACCAAAAAATGCCTCTAGATGGGATCATGGAAGAACAGGGGCTTGTGGCGGCGGAATAATTGTTTTGGGTCTCACTTTGGGTTTTTCTGAATATTTTTGAATTTATAGCCTTGGAATTAGGGTAAACGGAGCCATGTGGGACCCACAAATTCACATGTCGCGCCCCTTGGAGGAATGCCACCTAAGCTTGTGACTCCCTCGATCATCTCCTGGTGCATCCCCGAAGCTTCTAGGGTCTCTTCTGGTCCAGAAAAATCACCATAAAATTTCATCATGTTTGGACTTTGTTTGTTATGGTTTTTTATCAAATGAAGAAATAGGCCAAAAAAAGGAACTGACAATGGGCACTAAGTTAATAGGTTAGTCCACAAAAATGATATAAAATAGCATATAAAGCATACAAGATTGATAATATAATAGCATAAAACAACGACAAGAAATTATAGATACGTTGGAGACGTATCACGGAGCGAGTTAATCAGCTGTTGTAGGAGAACTGCATGGGATGGAGATATTTGCATCTCTAGTGGGCACGCTTGATGACAAGGAGCCAGCACCATCCGATGATGAAGGGACTGTGCAGCTCGAATGGATGGCGCACGCACGTGAGTTGGTGGTGTGGGAGCCATCCACCGCGGATCCAGCGACGACGTTTGAACAAGCCTTGGGCACGCACGGGGATGACGTGGGGAGGCCTTCCATTGCTGATCCCACAACCCATGTTGAACGACTGCGGAGCATGGGCGAAACAATGTGTAGACAAGGCTCCTGACGGGGAACCTGCAGGACCGGCGGAGTACCAAGTTGCGGTGGTGTTGGTGGTGCGATGGGAGGAGATTGCGCGAAGCGGAAGACATCCTCACGGAAATAGACATGGCATGAAGCGAGAATATTCTTAGACACTTGATCGAAGTAGGGGTATCCACGGTGGTCAGGAGGGTAACTGATCGGTAGTCAAGCTTATGACCCACGGTGGAGGCGGTGTTTGGGTAATAGAGGCAGCCAAAAAACGGGAAGGCATCAAGGCATGGAAAAGAAGAGCACGCACGCTATCATTTAGGTTGCGCAACTTGTGCTTGGCTTTGCCGTTCTGTTGAATAGTGTACGGACACAACAGGCGGAGCATGCTGCCATGGAGCACAAGGAGCTCGCGTGAGGCACGAATATCAAACTCGCAACTATTGTCGGTTTGGACAGAGAGCACCGGCATATGAAACTTGGTGCGAGCATAGGCATAGAAATCATGCAAGATAGGAAGAACATCAATTTGTGTTTAAGTGGAAAGGTCTAGACGAAATGAGTGTAATCATCAAGAATTACAAGTAAAATTATAGCTAGAAATGCTAATAGCTGGAGAGGTTAGCACATCTCGATGTAGTAACTGGAATGGTATTAGTAAAACTACTGGAATACAGGAAAGGCAAGCGTACATGTTTGCCAACACAACATGCATCGTAAGGGCGCAACTCTGGTTTACTGAAACTAAAGGGAAACTGGCTCGCAATGTGCTAAAGGTGTGCAGGTCCAGGTTGGTCGAGCGGCTGATGCAGGCGATCAATTGTGATGACATCGACAAATGGATGTGAGGTGGGTGGATGGGTTTCCGTCATGGATTACAGATCCCAGGTGGAATCACAACGGAGGATCACCGCCCTTGTTCATAGGTACTTGACAAAGAAATCAAACAAGTCAAACTCAACCGAATAGGATTGTCATGACAAATTTGACATACCAAAAGGAGGATTTTGATCAGGGACGCTGAGACAATAATGTTGTGCAATTGAATAGGAGAGGTGTCAGAGATGAGCGAGCCAAAACCAGCATGAGTAATTGGGAGGTGCTCAGCACTACCAACGATAATATGAGAAAGGAAGTCGAGGGTAAAAGAGACTGAAGTTTACCAAGAGAGTTGGTCATGTGGGAGGCGGCCCCTGAATACATGTACTTGTCAGAGGTACCACCTGAGGATGATGCCCCGGCGGTGGCATTGTGAAGCGCAGCCTGGAGCGAACCCATGTCCAAGGGCTGCTGTTGCTGCATAGCAGGAGGAGGAGCAATGTAGATGGGCAGGAGACTGTAGCCAGGAGGGGGAGGCACTTAGCCATCGTATCCATACGCACTGGGCACCGACAGGGAGGGTGTGGCATACATCACCAGCTGATGCAGGGTCCTAGGGCATGGGCCAAGCACGCGAGAGCCCAGAGCGCCAGGGCATGCGACACTCTGGATGAAGACGGTTCAGGAATTGGTACTAGGTGCCGAGGCAGGCAGTCCAGGGATGCATGGTGGCGGTTGCTGGAGTGTGCCACCGCCATCCACAAACAGGACAACACCCACAACCACCACGGCCGTGGCCACCACTGTTGTTGTTGTTGTCTAGCATGGTGCGCGGCGTAGGAGGGGGTGTGGCGATGCCACACCCGACGACGAGCGTGTGCACACCCTAGAGGCACGTGGTTTGGTCTGCATGATGATCCTCGAGAATCAAGAAGGACTGAGTCTGAAGAAATGAAGGGAGAGGAGTGTGTGAGGTGATGTGGGGGACCGCGCCTTGGTATTGGTGCCCGATCCCACGTAGATGGTGGAAGACCTCCTGGGTCTCAGTCACCGGCTGGCCGAGATCACACAGCTGATAGGCGTACATCTTTAGTTTTGTGCAGTATTGCATGATGGTCACATCGCCTTGTACAATGGCATGGTACTCGTGTCGATGTAGATTGCTCGGGTGTGCTGGTTGTTCCTGAAGATGTTGTCAATCATTGTCCACATGGTGAGAGTCGCTTCCTCGTGCTGCATCACGGCGTCTAGAAGATTCAGTGAGGGGGTGTTGAGCTAATGGACGACAGTGCGATCCGCCATCACCCACTCGGGGTCGTTGGAGCGCTACACGGCCTCGGCATCGACATGGTCTTGGAGCCTGAACATGCCGATCATCGTGTCGAAGTGGCGGTGCCACTAATGTGTCCAATTTATGTGACAATTATTTTGTGCCTACATGGTAGGCTATGCGGAATTTTACCACATTCGCGCACTACTTTTTTTAGGTATTTCGCAGGTAACGCCTTTTGGAGAAAATAATATCTTATGGAAGGAATCAACGGAAATGGCAGTGGAATAAATTTTTTAATGTGATAATCAACTACCATAAAAGAACGGAGCAAAGGAACCAATGGAAGAGTCATTGCGGCGCTTTCAAAGCCAAAAACGACGTTCCATACGAGCGTGCCCGCTTGTATGGGCGGTCGTATGAGGTGCCAGTGCCATCCACTACTTCCACCCTGTAAAATCAGATTGGGGATAAGACTCGCAGAGACACCAAAAACTCATCCAGATGGCAGAACCCTAGCCTTCAGAGATCGTCCAGAGGAAGGACTGGCAAGAAGGAGATTGCCATCTTCACCACCAAGCACAAGAGGGATACACCATTGTCATCATTATCATCATCATCATCATCTCTACTATCATCATCATCATCATCGCTACTATCATCATCATCATCATCATCCACATCCATCTCATTGTAACATCAGGAACCCTAGTGGATCATCTTGTGTGTTAGGTGTGTGATCCATTCATGTTTACCATCAACACCCTTATGATGTTTGTTGCCTCCATGTATGAGTAGTTTCCCTAGTTCTCGGGGATATGGAGAAACCCTAGTGTGTAACAGATTGTTTGGTATTAGGATTTAATATCCTCTTTGCATGTTTATGTTAATAGTCTTCTTGATGTTTTGGGTGAAGTCAACCATCCAACATAAGCCAACTCTGGGCGGAAGGTTATTACTACTGGCGAACCGGCTGGTTTTGGATGGAAGTATGTGATAGGGTATATCTCCCTTCATCCCAGATCGTTGCAGCAGTGGGTAAAATAGAGACCACTTATAGGTTGCGTCCACGGGGACCTTTTTCCTCTTAATCACCATTTGGTAACCAGAGTAGGGAAGAACGGTGGTGGCGTATGTGATATGGGGCTGCCACGTGTATGCACGTATCTATACCGGCTCTGTCCATAAATAGAAATATGCAAAGTGGCTTAGGAATCCGACGTAGCATTGTGTTTGGGCACTGCTATAGATGTACGCTAGTGGGGAATCCAGAATCCCTGGGAACATTTAAATCTTATTGATTTCAACACCGTTGTTTACAATCCTTGTTACTAAATTCCATTTAGTATTTTACTTTTATGCTCGCTACACCATTTCCACCATGTCACTACTACTTTGGCTTTGTTTCAACTTGCAGGCATAGCTACTTAAACCCGTCAAGAGACAAAAGATTAATTCATATGCTCCATGTGGGATCGATTCTATTACTTCAAAAATGCTAAAACTAAACCTTGTGCACTTGCAGGAGATCATGTTTTTTATGCCACTGTTGCCGGGGAGCTGAGCACTTTTGGTATTTGTCTTAAGTTTGGTTTAATTGCATGTACTAAGTTTTTTGCAGGTCTAGAGCAACTATGGCTGAATTTGGGCATTACTACCAACTTGATGCCATGTGACTTAAAGGACCACATATACAAGAAATATTCACATCATTGGGTCCCAACCCCACTGGTGTAGCTTTTGAGATGAATCCAAGTGTTCTTAAATTATTACACAGTAAGCAATTTAAAGGTGAGGAAGATAATGACCCTTACGAACATTTGCAATTCTTTATGATGTGTGTGGGACATTTAAATTGAATGCTTTTAGCTCCGATGATATGAAACTTAATTTATTGTCACACACTATAGCAGCTACAAAAAAAGCATGGTAGTGTCTCACCTTGCTAGTTCCTTTGACACATGGGGCAAATTGTCTCCAATATTTCTATCAGAATAGTATCCAGAGATGAGGTCTTACAAGGCTAGAAGCTGGATTTTAAATTTCCGACAAAGACCTGGAGAGAGCCAGATAAAGGCATATCAAAGGAACCGAACTGTACTTAATGATTGCTTGCATCATAAACTCCCTGATTTTTCTATGTTAAATTTATTTTATGGGGGGCTTCAGATGATTCCAAAGAAGAATTAGATTTAACATTGGGAGGTGCTTTTACTACCACTTTGGTACCTAGAGCTTGGGAATTGTTAGACAGTAAACTTGCCCATCACCAAGCTTGGGGGAGTGATGAGGAAGAAGAGGGTAGAGTTGAAATAGATTTTGATTGCATCAAAGCTTATTTTAATTCAGGGAGAGTTAGAAAAATTAGTGATGAACTTTATCTTGACCCTGATGTTGTGCTATGATTTGTTAAAAGTTATCCTGAGCACATGGACCTTCCTAAGAGAAAAATGGGAGTGTTATACAGATGAGTACCCCGAGGAATAGGTTGTTGTGGAAACCTTGGAGGTGGAATCATCGGTAGTTCCTATACGATGATTATGCGCCAGTGTAGGAACTACCCTTTCCATGGAGGAAGGCACAGCTAGAAAATGAGTGTAAGGTGCAAACTCATCAGAAGAGGGAGGATAAAAACGTATGCACTGTCCAGGTAAAACAACAAGAGAAGAAAAGGAAGGAAAAGCAAACTGAGACTAAAATAGCTGTCATGCAGAAAGAGGTAACCTCTTTTGTAAAAGGTTGCATAAAAGCAACCGATACAGGTAAACTGGTGGTACCTTGCTCTTTTGGTAGTACTTCTTATTTTGGCCTTTGTGATATGGGTTACTCCATTAATGTGATACCTTATATTCTTTATGCTAAACTTCGAGATGAAATATATTCTTGTGACCCTCAAACTACAGATATGGAGATAAAACAGGACGGTACCCTGAGGAAACCTTATGGCATAGTACCAGATGTCTATGTCATCATGTGGACCTTTACTTATCTTGTAGACTTTGTTGTTATGGAAATACTTGGATATGATTTTCTCCCTATTATTTTTGGAAGACCTTTCCTTAATATTGGAGGTGCAAAGATTGACTGCAAAAGGGAAGTTGTCTCTCTCAGGTTCGAGGAAGAGGTAAGAGAATTTCATTTTTTTTTAAATCTCCCCCAACCAAGAGAGCATGATGACAACGAAGAAAGAACCATTGCGCAATTGGCCGCAATTTACTCCAGGACGCAGAAGATGAGCTTGAGAGGAGTCTAAGAACTATGAGCAAAGCCCTAAAGACCCTGCTAAGGTGGAAATTGATCAACACCTAAACGAAGCACCAGTGCAAGATCCTATCACTAATGAGCAGTATAAAGTGCCAGAGAAAAACGGGGATGAGGAACTTCCACCTCCTGAATTAAAGCCCTTGCCTAAGGAATTAAGATATGAGTTTTTGGACAAAATAAATACATATCCTTTTATCATTATCGCTAATCTTTCAGATGAAGAAAAGGTGAGACTCATGAAAACTTTCAAGAGGCATCGGAAAGCTTTTGGATATTCCATGGATGACTTAAAGGGGATAAGCCCTTCCATATGCACGCATCGCATATATATGGAGGAAGGGGTTGTACCAATGCATGAGTACCAAAGAAGTTTAATCCAGAAATTAAGGAAGTGGTAGGAAAACAGATAATTCACCTACTAGACGGGGGTATTATATACCCTGTATTTGAAAGTAACTGGGATAAGTCTAGTTCATTGTGTCCTAAGAAAGGAGGATTTACAGTGGTTCCTAATAAACATACAATGAACTAATTCCCACTAGAAAAATAGTTGGGGTATAGAATGTGTATTTATTTCAGGAAACTCAATAAGGAGATGCGCAAGGATCACACTCCTTTGCCGTTTATGGATCAAATGCTAGAGAGATTGGCAAAACATGCTCACTTTTGCTACCTAGATGGATATCCGGGATTCTCACAAATAGTAGTGCACCCTGAAGACCAAGAGAAAACTACCTTCACTTGCCCCTTTGGTATGTACTCCTATTGTCGTATGCCATTGGGTCTGTGTAATGCACCAGCTACCTTTCAAAGATGTATGAATGCTATATTTGTTGATTTTTTTGAAGAGACCACAGAAGTTTTCATGGATGATTTTTCCGTCTACGAAACTTCTTTTGATGATTGCCTTCACAACTTTGACAAGGTTTTGCAGTGGTGTGAAGACACCAATCTTGTCTTGAATTGGGAAAAGTGTCATTTCATGGTTGACGAAGGCATTGTACTGGGACATAAAATATCCGAAAAAGGTATTGAGGTGGATAAGGCAAAGATAGATGCTATAGAAAAGCTGCCTTATCCAAGAGACATAAGAGGGATAAGGAGTTTTTTTGGGGCACACTGGCTTTTATAGACACTTCATTAAAAAATTCTCCAGTATATCAAAACCTTTAACTGACCTTTTGCAGAAAAGCATTCCATTTGTGTTTGACGATGAGTGCAAAGCCTCCTTCGAGAAGCTAAAACGAGCCTTGCTTACTGCACCTATTATTATACCTCCAAACTGGGGCCAGCTTTTTGAAGCGGTATGTGAGGCCAACCACAACGCGGTGAGTGCGGTATTAGGACAACGAGAAGGTAATAAGTTCAACATTATTTATTGTGCTAGCCACATTCTTACTGAAGCTCAAAGAAATTATGCTAAGAATGATAGAGAGCTGTATGTGGTAATTTTTGCTTGTGAAAAGTTCAGGACTTACATCACCGTCACCAAGGTCATATTCTACACAGATTGTCAAGCAATAAAGGAGGTCCTTGACAATGAGGAATCAAAACCCCGATGGGTTAGATGGTCTCTACTTTTGCAGGGAATTGACAGTGAGATATGAGATCTCAAGGAGATAAATGAGACATTAGTTAATGTCTTACTCTTGAAAGAGGGGCAAGACTATCAAGAGACAGGTATCCCGTATGGCACGATTGTGGCTTTGTATAAAGCAAACACATGTACCTTCAGGGATACTGAACCCCCGTCTATCGGTTTGGAAGAACCATTCTTTAAACTCAGGGTAAGAGAAGAGAGAGATTTGATTTATTCAAGCGTACTAATTCTTTGCATCCCATCAAGCTTCAAAGAACGTCTTCATCACTTCGACCTAGAAGGGAGAAAAAACCCGGGAACGAAAACATACCTGAAAAACAATGGATGGGCAAAGCATCATCAAACTGTTGGGGATTTCCGCAAGTTTGGTTGAAAGTATCAAGTCTTTTTTCAGCTTCGTTTTATTTTTCTATTAAGATTTTTCTGTTTTCCTTGCCATACGAGTGGGGATATGTACGATTGCCGAAAATGTTGTACGGAACCATGGTTCAGCCGAACCTATGCTCGACACCATTGATTTCTAGATACTATTCATGAAGATCCATGCATGGTTGATTAAAAAATGCAATTGGCATGCATGTCTATTCATGAGGATCCATGCATAGTTGATTAAAAAATGCAATTGGCATGCATGTCTATTTATGAGGATCCATGCATGGTTGATTAAAAAATACAGTTGGCATGCATGTCACATATCCACATGTAGTAGGGAACCATGGTTGTACGGAACCATGGTTCAGCCGAACCTATGCTCGACACCGTTGATTTCTAGACACTATTCATGAGAATCCATGCATGGTTGATTAAAAATGCAATTGGCATGCATGTCTATTCATGAGGATCCATGCATGGTTGATTAAAAAATACAATTGACATGCATGTCACATATCCACATATAGTAGGATGTTAAATCGTACGGCATAGATCATAGGTTCGGTTGAACCATGATCCTGAATCACCTCTCTCATCGATCGCATGCGGTCGTATGCTATGCCGTCGTTGGCTCTGTAACTCTCGATGGCATGGGCGATTGATAACCCAAACGCATCCATGGGAGCACTGGCGCTCGCCTGGAAGGCCGAAATTCGTTCTGTCATCAAAGAACTAACACTTGCCTCTTAAAAAATGGGATGTTTTTATTTCGCAGGTGCGGGGAGTCATGCGAGCATTTGTGCGAGCAGGGGCGTTCGTACACTATGCTGTCATCTGTTTTGTATATGGAAGGCTCGACCGAAGGAATCCATACCAGAACTCATGTGACCACCTACGCTCATATGGAACACCGTCGATCATGATTTCTTTTCGATCCATAACATAACTTACCCGATTTTGTTTGGTTTGTTTCCGATTCTTTTTAACTTCCGTATCTTGTGCTAACCTGAGACCCAACCTCTTATATACAGAGCCCTTACCTCCTTTTTCAAAGCTAACAAAACAATCTAGCCTAAGTCTTTTCTAGTTTTGAAGTGCAGAAGTAATGTGATGCGGAGCATCCTAAGGTCATCCTCATGTACACCTTCATAGAACTTCAAGCCCCAAGTGGACCTATCGGACTTAAGGTGAACCCACTCCTCTTCGAGATTGACATGAATATCCATTGGACTTGGTTACTACCTGACCATGGAACATTGTGCATCATTAGATACGAGGACGACCGCCACCAAGCAGCTAGGGAGCATCCCGGAGGCTAAGGAGAAGGACCCCAAGGCCACAAGGAAGAAGGAGTTCACCAAGACCAAAACTGCGAGTCCCAGGTAACCCCGTGCGCAGGGCCTCCCCCGACCCGTGCCCACGGGCCTCCCAGAAAGCTATTGGAAGTGAAGACGCGCACCCCCGTGCGCATGGCCTCCAGACCCCATGTGCACGGGCCCTCGCCGCTGTAGCACCCCGTGCGCACAGGCTTGTACCGTTCCCACGGGACCCCCGTGCGCACGGGCCCAACTTACCCCATGCGCACGGGCCCATCAGGATTCCCGCCGAGAGCTCCTGTTTGGGCCTCCACTTCGTCCCCCTCCTCCACCTACCTATATATTCCATACCTAGACCATTTGTTAGGGTTAGCAAAGTACGTGATATGATCTTCAGAGCTTTGCTCCTATCTACCCTCTCCCATGGAGACCAAGGCCTCCTCACAATTAGATGAGATAAATCACCCTTATTTCAATTTTTCTAATAAATACTTGGTGAAGTCATATAGCTAATGATTCAGGTACATAATAATAGAATAAGTTGCCTTTATGGTAAAAAAAAGCTATCTGAAATAAATTTGAATTGCTTGTGAAAACCCCTATTATTGATATAAAGAACCAATCATATCTTTGCATGTCACGCCCGAAAAAGGGGAAGTAAATTTTCAAGTGACATGAGTATAGGCTTGGCTCTTCAAGAAAAGAAAGGGAAGAGAGAAAATTATCTTTATGCATAAAAAACCGGGGTTACTTGTTCCGCTGAAAGATTGGTGAATTATCGCATAGAGTTGGAACACGTCTCCTAACCGATAGATAGTAAGGTGTAGAAGCCTTCATGCTCATCTAATTAAGATGGACATATGATAGTGCATAGTAAGAGTGCTCATAGGCAAATTCTGAAATTCTATGATGGACTCGTTCATCTCTATTATCCGCATCTCATATTAAAGATTGCCTCTTTCTTATAAGCTGTGGTTTTTTCTTGGGGCCGAGCAAACCTTTAACCTTGGGGGAGTTGATGAGTCCAATTTATGTGACAATTATTTTGTGCCTAAATGGTAGGCTATGTGGAATTTTACCACGTTCGCGCACTACTTTTTTTCGGCATTCCATAGGCCTTTTGGAGCAAATAATATCTTATGGAAGGAATCCTAGAAAATGGTAGTGAAATCACGTTATTTAATGTGATAATCAACTACCTTCAAAGAAAGGAGCAAAGGAACCAAAGGAGGAGTCGCTGCAACGCTTCCACGGCCAAAGACGACTTTCCATAAGAGCGCGCCTGCTCGTAGGGGCGGTCGTATGAGGCGCCAGCGCTGCCACCGCCACCTCATCCACTACTTCCACCCCGTGAAATTGGATCGGGTGTCAGACGTGCAGAGACACTAGAAACTCATTTAGAAGGCAGAACCCTAGCCTCCGGAGATCGTCCAGAGGAGATCACCATCTTCACCACCAAGCACAAGGGGCTACAACATCATCATCATCATCACCTCCACTGTCATCATCATCATCCACATCCACACCCATCTCATTGTAACATCAGGAACCCTAGAGGATCATCTTGTGTGTTACGTGTGTGATCCATTCATGTTTACCACAACGCCCTTATGATGTTTGTTGCCTTCATGTGTGAGTAGTTTCCCTAGTTCTCGGGGATACGAAGGAACCCTAGTGTGTAATAGACCGTTTGGTATTAGGATTTAACATCCACTTTGCATGCTTATGTTAATTGTCTTCTTGATGGTGGTTGAAGTCGACCATCCAATATATACTAACTTTGGAGGAAGATTATTACTGCTGGTGAACCGGCTGGTTGCGGAGGTAGGAACATGACAGTGCCTATCTCCCTTCAGTCTGGATCATTGCACCATGGGGTAAAATAGAGACCACTTACATGCTGCGTCTACGGGGACCTTTTTCCTCTTAATCACTATTTGCTTTTTTTCATTCTATCACTATTTGTTTACCAGAGTGGGGAAGAAAGGTGTTGCCGTATTTGATACGGGGTTGTCGCTGTATGCACGTATCTATATCGGCTCTGCCCACAAATAGAAATATGCAAAGTGGCTTAGGAATCCAACGTAGCATTGTGTTTAGGCACCACTGTAGATGCACACTAGTGGGGAATCCATACTCCCCGGGAATGTTTTAATCTTATTGATTTTGACACCCTTGTTTACAATCCTTGTTACTAAATTCCATTTCAATATTTTACTTTTATGCTCGCTACACCATTTTCACCATATCACTACTGCTGTGGATTTCTTTCAACTTGCAGACATAGCTATTAAACCTTCAAGAGACCAAAGATTGATTCATGTGCTCCCTGTGGGATCGATACTCTTACATCGAAAAGGCTACAACTAACCCCTGTGCACCTGCAGGACATCAACCACTGCGCGTAGTTACCGGCGAGGAGATCAAGGGTAACTGGGACATGCCAATGGATGTCAATCGTCTGGAGGACCGACAAGGGGAGGGGAGACACAGGCGGCGTAAGGGCAGCGGCACCAGCAGGCAGGAGAGCAGGTGGTGGTGCAATGGCGACAGGAACGTCGGGACCGCCATCAGCAGGAGAGCGAGGGGAGTCAGAGGTATCGCCCATAGCGGCGGAAGTGGGATCGTCGATCGGTGCAAAGGGACTGGTCTGGTCAGGGATATCTGGTACCATGATAGAAGGAGAAGAACTATGGGAATCAACATAGCTTGATTAGCTCTACGGCTGAGGATATATACAGTTTACAAAGTGATCGTATGCCATTACCAGGACAGATCGTGGGCTATCGTCGTGCCTACTTCTTACGTGACTAGATTATATGGCGCGTACACTGTCTATACAAAGTGTATACTACGTATACTCTAACAAGGAGGTCTCGCCACATATAACCCTAGCGGATTCAGACCGAACGAAAAAGGTCACTCCGGGAGTTCCCTCATACTACCTCCTTTTCCGGTTTACAAGGCTTGCACCTATAATTAGATCTATAATTTAACCTACATAAGATGAGTTGTATAGTCTAAAAATTATACCATTAGAAAATAGACGATTTAATGTCCTAATGATATGTTTTTTGTGATATATAATTTGTATTATGTTGGTCTATTTGTCAACCTGAAAATACGTTCAAGCCTTATATAAATCGAAAAAGTGGTAGTAGCGAACCTTTTGTTGGCTCCAAGGCCGGCGTAGATCGAACGTCAGATCGATACTGAGGGTTCCAAAAATAAAACTAAGTCGGTCGAGGCACACTGCACAGACCTCTCCTGAAAAGGCGTGAATCCTCTCTTCTTTCTGAGAAAAGTGATCGTGAACTTGTTGCGTCGGAAAGAAAAGAAGGAGAAGCCGTGAACTAGCTCCCAAGGCACGAATATTGCACAGCACGTAGGAAGGGAAGCATCAAGCATAGCTTCCAAAAGCTCTCATGGCAACAGAAAAAGAAGGTGGGAACCGAAAAGCGAGCTCAAGCTCGTTCACATCATGGACGTCCAGCGGAAATATGCCTCTCCCCGGCGGTCACGTCCCCTAACTTTCACGAAAAGAACAGCCTGCGTCATTCTAAGGCACACGAAAAGAACATTCGCTCGATCACAATCACTCCGCACGCACGCATTATATATAACCGTCTCGATCGATCGAGCAGAAACAACAGCCTTGATCGTTCGTCAATCACCAGCAAACCCACACCAACGAAAAACTCGAGTTTCCCGCGGCGCGATGGCACGGGTGCAGCAGGTTTTGGCGTGCCTGGCGCTGGCCATGTCCGTGTGCATGCCCGCCGCGTCCGCGTTCGTTTTCAAGGCCGGGGGCACGGGCGAGTGGCGCGTGCCGGGCAACGGCAACGCCGCCTCTTACAACACGTGGGCCGAGCACACCCGCTTCCGCGTCGGCGACGCAATAGGCAAGTCACACCCACTATTATTACCACTCCTAATCTAATCTCATCGACTAATGCGTGCATATCCGTGGACGGGGGCTCCGCCTCTCGCCCGGATACCGCGCATTACTCATAGCACCGATCGACGGCACACTGCACTAATGCATGGGTATCCGTCCACACGCGTATATTTGGTGATATATCTCAGTATCTGCACAAAGGCTGTGCATTAATCAGCATATATATTTCGGCGTCGGATGCAACTCACTGGCAAGATATATCTGCATTAAGCATTAATCAGCATGTATCTGCACAAACGCGTTTGCTTTCGGCGCCGCACGCGTTACTTAAAGATTTTGTATATATTTTCTTTTGTTCAACCTGTAACGGCTATCTCTACGGCTTCAAGATAGAAGTGACGACGGTCTCCCTATCTCGAACGCACTGGCAAGGTGGACCGGCGAAGGCGCCTCCCCGGCCGCAGCCTCGTTTGTCCGCATCGAGCATGCGGCAAATGACCAAACTAGACACCCGGCTGTGTCAATATTACCACCGCTGCCACTTGATTAGCACTAACTAATGAAGCCGTAACAACATGGCATTAATTAATCACTCTCCATTTGCACTGTGCAGTAGTAAAGCTAACCGAATTTTAACCGCGTCTGTGCATGCATGCAGCGTTCACGTACCAGCCCGGCAGCGACTCGGTGCTCATCGTCGACAAGAAGGCGTACGATGCCTGCGACACCGGCTCGCCGGTGGACACCTTCTCCGACGGCAACACCGTCTTCACCTTCACCGTCTCCGGCCCCTTCTACTTCATCAGCGGCAACAAAGACAACTGCAACCGCGGCGAGAAGCTGGTCGTCGTCGTCATGGGCCCCCGCGCCGCCACCAACGGCACCTCCACGCACGCGGGGGCGCTGTCCCCCTCGCCGGCTGCCGACAACGGCGGCCAGTTCTCGCCGCCATCCCCGCCCCCTCCCTTCGGCATCAACATCTCGCCCACGGGGAACCCCGACCAGCAGAACGCCGCGGCCGGCAAGGCGGCAGGCATTGCCGGCACGGCCGCGCTCATCATCGGGACCATGCTCTACTCGCTTGTTTGAATAATCACGCCTTTGTTTTTACTGTCCAGATTATGTACCATTGGTTTGATTAAGCTTGTTCTTAATACTATGTTGTATCAACATTTCATGTAAACTGTGTGGCTGAACCATTGCAATTGATCTATAATATGTAAATGCTGGTACTTTTTTTTTACCATTGACAAAATGATGAAATACAAAGATGATTATGTGTATTGAAAATAATAATGATCATTGTGATATAACAAGTGTATACAATACCGCAAAATCATCATATTGTGCAACTAACCCTAGAAAACACCGCGACTTATCGGTCCACATTTAAGCATGTCAATATATATGACACATGACGGCTGTGTTTGTACAAGTATTTTTTTCACAATAAATTTGTATAAGTAAATATATAGTATGATCCAATATAGAATTTTCAAAAAACAACACGCTTGGTTTTACAGCGTAGCCCAAATAGATGGCACTTTTCCGATCAAAGCCACGCACTAAATAAAAGTCATTGTAGCATACCTCGCAGAAATATTTGTGACATGCTATATTTGACATTGCATGATTGATGTGAATATTACGACTTCCTTAAATTATAACCCAATTAGTACGGCACTTTGCATAGTACTCTTAGCGACTAGCCCAAATGCAAGAAAATTTTCATATGCATCTTTGTTAGCCCCCGGGCCCTTCCTACTCTCCCTCCCTCCCCCGGCCACCCGGGCCCCTCCTCTGCACCCCACATTAGCTTCTTCTGAATCCCCCATCGCAGGCCCCGCACTGGCCTCCCTCCGACTCACCCCTCGGCCTCCACTCCCCCTTCCTGCCCCTCTCCTGTGGCCCACATTAGCCCCGTCCGAATCCCTCATCCCAAGCCCCACACAGACCACCCTCCGAATCACCCCTCGGCCTCTGCTCCCCTTTCCCGCCCCCAGCCCCTGCGGCCCACATTGCCACCGTCTGAATGTCCCATCCCAAGCCCCACACTGACCTCCCTCTAAGTCACCCCTCGGCCTCCGCTCCCCCTTCCCGCCCCCACCCCCCACGGCCCACATTAGCCCCGTCTGAATGCCCCATCCCAAGCCCCACACTGACCCACCTCCGAATCACCCCTCGGCCTCCGCTCACCCTTCCCGCCCATCCCCTACGGCCCACATTAGCCCCGTTTGAATCCCCCGGTCCAAGCCCCACAGTGACCTCGCCCCTCGGCCTTCCCCACCCCCTTCCCGGCCCCTCTGTAGCCCACATTAGCCCCATCCAAATCCCCCCTCCCCACCGACCTCGCACGTCGACGGCGCGCCCACACTGGGACAACCCCAATAACTTTCTAATATCGTTGTGCTATGGTGGCCGGGCGCAACTCTATCATATCATAGCCATGCTAATTTGAATTAAAATTATAACAAAGTAGGACTATGGTATCATCAATAAATCTAGATTTATCAATGCAAGTTTATTTGTGTACCATAGCAGGCCACAATCAAAATTTCTATTATCAAAGGGTTATAATTAAGTACATAAATATGTGGTGTCATTATCAATATAACGCGCATATCACCTTTTTCCTTTGCTTGATCAATTTGGGTATTTTGATTGAACATATAATCTCCTTCTATAACCTCGCATGTCATGTGCACACGATTTTCCCACTCAGGCGTGAGTGTAAACACGGGCCAGAGGTTTAGGATAGTGGAAAGTGATTTATGTAAACCATCTTCTATTGCAAATAAGGATGTTATCCTATGGGTGAAGTGGGACTGGCTAATTATTCCCTAATTGTTATATTCAATAAGTGTGTCTACATTAGTTTACTTTTATTGACTACAAAGTTTGCTTTTGTTAACCATTGCATCTCACCATTCACAAATCTATGTGTTGAAGGTCAAATGGATGTTCATGAAATAATAGAATGTACCCCGCCTTGTGTGCCTTTAATGTGCAATATATCCTTAGAACTCCTAAAATCTACTACATATGTCCTGGTTACTAGTCCTCTTGTTTGGGTCATATTTTGACCATGATTTTAACTAATAAGATATAAGTTATACGTAGAAAAAATATATCATTGCGAACTACATTTAAATATGAATCCGACATTATATTTTTTATGACAACATTTTGCTAGTCTAATACGTGGTCAAATTTTGACCCAAAATATGATGGGGACTAATAAACCCAGAGGTAGTAACCATCAAGGCTATTTTTGTCCTTTTTGCTTACCCTGCCCACTCCCCCACCCTGTATTTTAATGAGGTAGGGGTATATTTGGAAACAATTAATTGTTTTCCTCATATTATATCTCATG
Source organism: Triticum aestivum (assembly GCF_018294505.1). Classification (NCBI taxonomy): domain Eukaryota; kingdom Viridiplantae; phylum Streptophyta; class Magnoliopsida; order Poales; family Poaceae; genus Triticum; species Triticum aestivum. The sequence goes on from NC_057802.1 coordinate 434,074,762, forward strand.
CAAGGCTGTGCAATTATAAGCACACTAATTTATTGTACAAAAATTAAACCAAAAGATTTCCATATATTTGCTTTATTTAGGAGCATTGTATTAGCTACTCTTTTTTACAGGCGTTAATAGCTACTGGAGCAAAAAAAAAGTGCACAGGCCAGGGGTAAGGCCCATATGGATGGCTATATATAGGTGGCACAGACAAGGGGAAACAACACATCGGTGCTCTACATTCGAGTGAAGTAGACACTAGAGAAATTTATAGGGCGTGGATAGATTCTGATTTGGTCGCTAGATCAACTTGGTGAGGGCGTCCGATCTTTCGAGCCCAAGATGACTGGCAATCATGGTGGGCGTAGAAGAAAGGCGGTATAATTGTTTCCCTCATCTCTAATACTAGTTGAAAGTTTTCTTGCATGCTTTCTTGCTACCCCAAAGAGTTGTAACATGTCTTGTTCTTAGAAAAATTATCTAACGAAATATGAGGGCTTGAATTTCTTAGGGGATGTTGAAATATATCTTGCAAATCCTCCGTCTAGTTTCGCAGAAGTGCTACCTCGGATTGTCTGTTATTGTACTTTACATCAACTCGGACATGTTTTTCATATATCTACATAATATGAATGAAGTTTTTCTGGCTAGAGGTGCAACCCGCTCATTACAGCAAATAACCATCATCTGTTTTGACATGCATTTGTATTCTAATCCAGGTTCTTCGTGTTCATGATTTTTTTTTTCTGAGAATCGTTCATGTAACCAGTTCACTAATTATGTAAATTCCTTGATCCAGTCATCAAGGTTATCATAGCACACTCGTTGTTCTAACAAGTTCTTAATCAAAAGCTTTTCCATGGGAGACACTTTACAGATCTGGTGATCTACATGCATGGAATGGAAAAGGCGGTACATAAAAATTACATCCAAACATAAGGGTGTATCTTGTCGGCACCCTTTGCAATTATTTGCCCATATATTGCAGTACTGAAGAAACAACAAATCAATAATATTCATCCTCAAAAAAATTGGGAAATTAATTTGCCTGTCCAGTATCGTGCTTTGCTTGTGTTTTCCTTGCATCGTTCACCGTGCTCCCTACGAGCCAAAGTCCACTTCATTCTTTTGTTTTTGCCTTTATGCAAGGATGAAAAGGGTGTGGGTAGATACTAGAGTCTAGATGCACTATGCATGCGTTGCAGATGTTTTCAAACATAAAGACGTGTTTGTATACACGTATGTCCGGAGCTTGGACCCACTTGCTCTGTTAAGATTAGCGGTACTGTAGAGCATATTTCATGGTGCTGTGCCACCTGAAAATTCCAAGGCAATTCAAAGCATGATGGGCCCCACATAGGACAAAATCCCCAGGAAATACTAATTGGCATCTTCCAAATTTACTTTTCAAGCTATTTGATATTTACAGCAGAGCGTAATTTTTTTGCCATTTTGAATGTGGCATGCCACAGCCACAACAGGGCCGTCCAGCACGCGACGATGCCGTGGACATATCACAAAGCAACTCCGATGGACAAGATGGCGCCGAGGGGTCACAGCCCAAGAGGCGCCTGCAGAGGCTCACCCCCCAGCAAACCCAAGTGCTTGAAGGGTACGGTTCCCACCAAAGAATTTGGTTTAATGAATTTAACACCTCGCCCTCATTTTTTTTCATTTTCCTCGCTTGAATGCACAGGTTTTTCGGCATATGTGCGCACCCTGACGAGAATCAAAGGATGGGGATGAGCGAGTCGACAGGTCTTACGATGCAGCAAGTCAAGTTTTGGTTTCAGAACAAGAGGACACATATGAAGGTCTGTTCTAAAACACTTCGACTTGTGGAATCTCAGTGACACAGTTGGTCAATACTGTACATTGTCATATCTTCACATCATTAGCTACAGACTTACTGCATGGAGCACAGTAGGATCTGACATGCAAAAGGCTTATGGTGGTAATCGTTCTAACTGCTTGTTCCATGACACAAATTGCAGCATGTGACTGGAAAAGAAGAGACCTACAGGATGAAAGCGCAGAATGAGATGCTGAGGGAGGAAAACAAGAGGCTTGCATCGGCAGCTAACACTTCATTTTGCCCCTCCTGCGTTGCTTTACCAGGACTGAATCCCTCTGGGGAGGTGCAGACGCTAAGGCAGGAAAATGAGCAACTGAAGCAACAGGTAAATAAAACCTATAAACAAGCCCTTCTAGCATTTTCAATCAGCTCAACTCTCTCTAAACTTTGAAACATTTGGCAGAGTCTCTTCCAGTTTTAGTATCTTAAAAAGCAATGCTAGACGTACCTATATTTGAAGTAACTTTGGTGGAACTATTGTAGCACCAAGTTGCCAAGTCTTACAAAGACTGCATCTCGAGTTAATTTTCCGATTTACACTGATGTCGTATTCTTCGTTTGGCAGCTTTCGCAGCTGCGTGCTGAAGCGCATCCAAGTTCAAGCCGTCCTTTTCAACTTGACCCATCCACAGAGAATATCACTGGAAGAGAGAATGACATGGATGCGATTGCTGAACTCGCTCAAAGTGCAATGCACGAGTTTGTGGTTCTGTCCGAAGCCGGTGGACCTCTGTGGATGCCTGTCCCTGGTGGTTCCTTCGACGTGCTGAACAATATGGCTTATGCTCAAACATTTGGCGCAAGAAGCAGTGCAAATGTAATACTAGGATTCATGACCGAGGCTACTCGTGCTGATGACATGGTCATGATGGACGCCAAACGGATTGTGGACTATATCATGGATTCTGTAAGTTGCCTATAAATCTTGTCATCGATGATATTTCAAGTCACACACACAATTTGATCCCATTGTTCAATGACTGCAGGAGTGCTACACATCTTTCTGTCCTGGACTTGTGACCAGTGCAAATACCACCAAGGTTTACAAGTGGCCTACTAGTGCAGGCTACAATGGGGCTATGCATTTGGTATGTATGCTTTTCTTTCTATATGTTTTAGCCAAGAGATGTTTGGCATGAGTATCCAAAAAAATTACAAAATTATATGACTTACGAAAACAAGCATATCCTGAGGAGAAATCAGTTTGCCTCGTTACTCACAGTTTGTTTGCCTTCTTTCCTGTTTGCTTGAAAACAATAGGTGACCGTCGAGACGGTGTTCGCATCACCACTGGTGCCATCTAGGAAATGCACATTCGTGAGGTGCTGCAGGGATATGCAAAATGGGACAGTGATCATCGTTGACGTGTCTTTGGACAACGGTGACGGCACCGTCAAATGCCACAAAATGCCATCAGGAGTACTGGTTCGGAGCCTGAATTCCGACGCCAGCCAGGTATGGTAAAGAAGACTTGAGTAGTAAAATGAATTTCTACCAGTATGATATCGGCACCTTACCCAGTGTTTGTTTCGCTCCGAAACCTTCTTGGCAGGTCACTGTCATAGAGCATGTCCAAGTGAATGATACTGGTCTTCACGAGCTCTACCGCCCAACCTTGAGCGGACTGATGTTCGGAGCTAGGCGCTGGGTGTCGAGCATCGTGCGACAGAGCGCACGCCTGAGAGACCTCTTCATTGTCAGCAAAAGCGCCTCGAACGGTGATTAGCTAGAACCTGCAAATATTCAGTCCTGAAACTCTGTAACTGAACATATCCTGAGAAACAAACAAGTTATCTATTCGTTTGCTTCAGGCAACACAAATGGGAGGAAGACCCTCATGAAGATAGCGGACGGCCTGCTCGCGGACTACGCCAGCGGCATCGCCGCGGTCCCTGGGAGCGGATGGACCATTCTGCGTGGCGCCGGCACGGAAGACGACATCAGGATCACGTACAGGAAGAACAACGACGACAGCAACAACGCCGTCGTGTCGGTGTGCGCGTCGTTCCATCTGCCGGTGCCGCTCAAGGTGACGTTTGATCTGCTCAGGAACAACCTGTTACGCCCAAAGGTATGCACCCATGTTATGTTTGGCATGTGCAGTTCTCCTCTCTCGGCGGCTAGCCATGTATGTACTCATGCTATGTTTTACTCACACAGTGGGATGTGCTGGTGAACGGTAATTCGGTGAGGGAGGAAGTCGCTGTTTGCAAAGGCGTAGCAGCAGGAATTGATGATGTTGTCTCCATACTGCATCTCAAGGTACCAAACACATCCAACTTCAGCTCCTCCAAGAACCACCACTTTCTCCTCCAGTAATCTTGCATCTCACTCGACTAACTCGAGTATGCATACTTATGAAGGATCCGCCCACCGGGGAGAACAGGGACAACATCATGATCCTCCAGAACAGCGGCTACGACGTGTCGGGCGCGTTCATGGTCTACTGCCCAGTCAACATCCAACTGATGAACGAGATCATGATCCCTAGCGACACAGCGCAGAGCAACAAGGTGTCCCTCTACCCCACCGGCTTCCACCTCCTCCCCGTCGAGGACACTGCCCTTGGCCTCGGCGAGGGTGGAGCAACTCTTGTGACCGTGGGGTTCCAGATTATGCTCAAGCTCGCTCGTGGCACCGGCCTGTATCCTAGGTCCGCGTCCACGGCCGTCGGTCTGATGGCAGAAAACATTGCTACCATCAAGAAGACTCTGACCAACAGCCACCCCATCTTCTATAGGAGGCAGCCCCCCAACAATCTCATCTAGAATGTACCCAGGTAATTCTGGTTCCTGTTAAACTCCACTAGTCCTCAGTCCTCACCTATCTAGTTCCCGGTAATTTGGTGATGACGGCCTGTTATTTGCACAGGGGCAGAAAGGGGAGAAGCGATGCTGGTGCAAGTCTGTCAAACTGCATTTCGATCTCCTGGCGTTACTGCAATATACCCCCTCCGTTTCATAATAAGTGTCATGGTTTTAGTTGAAATTTGAACTAAAACCACGACACTTACTATGGAACCGAGGGAGTATATTGTTATATTTACTTTACTACTTGCGACTTTCTATTTACAATAAAAGAACCTGTAATAATGGTTTAAGAACTAGACTTGTCTTTATTGAGAAAAGAACCTGGCCTATGTATGGTCAGGTTTTCTTTACTCTCTGCAACTTTCAGCTTATAGTAAAAACTTGTGTTGTAATAATGGTTCAACAACTAGACCTGTTGTTGTTGTTGTTCTTGTTGTTGTTGTTGATGTTGTTATAAAAACTTGTTTTAATAATATGTTCATGAAATTCTTATTGACATGTTAAAACATCAGTTCAGTGAATGTGTTGGATTTTCAAAAGAACATGATACAGATCCAGCATAATGGTTCTCTTTCGGTTACTACAGACTAAGGCTTAGGTTTTCATATAGCAACATAAAAGAAAACCCTGCACGATAGCACATTGTTACTACCATTGCATGCATCAGATAAGATATACCACCAGTTCAATAAATTGGAGGGCTGAAGCAAGTCACCGTCTATTTTAAGGCGGGCACCAAGTGTATCACATAATATTTGCATGTACTCCACCAATAAAGCTGCCAGCATTTCTGTATTCTTCAAAGTCTCGTACATCTGCAGCTCCCCAAAGGATAGCAAGTGATTTTTCAGGAAATATATATATACATCCATATTTATGTATATATAGGTTCTGGCCTTGTCACAAGATTCACAAATCCGTATATAAAGATCATGGATGTAAGATTTGGCATGGTAGCTTGAGGGAGAGAAAGATAGGTTAATCAATGAAGAATATAATGGAAACTCATTGACATTCACGGAGCAGTTGATCATGTCCTTTTGTAGGCATGAAGCGTTGTTTTGCAACTGATTTAGCAAATGGCTGTAAAGTGCTTACTTACATTTACTCTTTAGCTCTTCTGTAAATTTTTGGATTTGGGTCCTACTTGACAAAGCAAAAGTTAAACATTAGGTGTTAATAACAGAAATGTATAAGCTCATTGCACTCACTTGTCAGGAAGGGTTATCTTCTAAGGTGAAGACTTATTAATAACTTGAACACCCGTTTATGTTATGTGCACTGTATTCCTTCTTTCTACAATTGTGCCTGGTACTATAGGTGTATTTCGTGTGAAACTGCTCCGAGTCAACATTATCCTTAAAAGATCCAACATTAGCGAAGCAATAGAAATTGTGATGACCTCAAGCATACAATTAAGGGGATATTCATTATTCAATATCAGAATAGTACAGAACAGTGCAGTAGGTAATCCTACAAAATGTTTGCTTAGCACAGCTTCAACGTGGCATAGTGGAGAGTGCCCCTTCTTTCGAGTTAACCAGTTCAAATGGATGCCATTTTATAACCTAATTTGCCTTTTATTTGATGGGTGTTGGTTTTAAACCCCACTTTTCCTGTTGATTTGGCATTGCATGATACTGTTTTAGGGTTTTGAGAACCTTTAACTACACAAAGTTGGCATACAGCTCCCCTGCTAGATGTACTATAGAGAAATCCTAATCTCACAAGTTCTACTGCTGACCCGTATATGCTTCACATTTCAGTTTTAGAATAAACTCAAATTTTAATATTGTGGTGTTTTGTCAACTCTGGCAACTTCAAGTTTGAATAATCACCATTTTAGTATCAGGTTGTTTAACTAATTCTGATTTCAGGTAGTTATTCCTGCCTTCACCTTTCCCGTTTTCCGCACTAAGGGAGACCCCAGTTCTCAATTGCACCACAGTCCATACTTTATATAACTATTTTAGGCAGGAGGCTCAATAACAGACTTGAAATAACAAAGCTCGCTTCCATGTAACAGTAAGCAGGAGTGAAAACTTTTCAGCGGACCGAACGAACATAAACTTTTCAGAAAATATCATAGTTTTATATCCGCAGCAGTAATGCATTCGATGAGAAGCATTTCAGGAGAAACTTGTTATTCAGTAACTTAAGAATTTTACATGGGATTTGGAGGTTAACAGGCTAGTTAAAGAAGTAGTACAAAGTCAAGTTAGCCAGTAAAGTAAAATATCTGTACCTAGAAACAGAATAATAGGACAAAAATGCACCAGCTTCCCTAACCTTGTTGCAAACTTATCAGTGATCACATATTGGCATATCGCCTACACTTGTTCATCTCTGAAGGTTTGCTGCTTGCTACAGCTTCAAAATTATTTGGAATGTCATCTCACACAAGCATGTGTGATCAAATTCAGTGAGGAATCACATGATAGGTTGCAATCTTATGAATTAAGACCAGCTCAGTTCTTTAACATGATCAGAGCTTCCATTTTCCTAAAGTTGCGCTTTCTCAGCTTCGCCACTTTGAACTGCCACAAATTTAGCGAGGAATCGCATGATAGGTTAAAATGTTATGAGTTAAGACCCGCCCAGTTCTTGAACGCGATCAGAGCTTCCATTTTCCTAAAGTTGCGCTTTCTCAGCTTCGCCACTTTTAGCTTCTTGTGGGTTTCCATGAAGGCTTGTTTGTGCCTCCACTTATCTACAAATATTTTCAACTCTTGTGCCTTCTCAATCACCTGCATTGCCATATCAAAAAATCCACCCTTGACCAAAGCATGCAGAAAGGCATCAATCAACTCGTGGTTAAAATCAGCCCCCTTCCTCCTCACTTCTGTCCATAGTATGAGCACATTAAAGTACTTCTCTGCTGAGAGATACCCATTGATAAGTGAGAGGTATGTCTGATTGTTTGGTTCATATAACAGGAATAGCATCCTTCGGTATGTTCTTCGAGCATCCTCTAACCTCCCAACCTTGCAAAAGGCATGTATTATAGAGTTCCAATCATGTGTAGCAATCTCTATTCTCGGGTCATCAACCACTGCGTCCAAGAATGATGCCATGAGCTCAGGCCGGTTGTTCTCCGTCAAGCCTGTCATTATAGTAAGATAGCTTGTCCTAAGATCTGGTAGCCTCGCCTCCCTCATATCTTTGAAAAGTGCAAATGCAGACTGGAAATCATGGGCTGTCATGGAAGCATCAATAAGAGCATCATAACTGCCAGCATCAAGCTGTAGCCCTGCTGCGCTAATCTCCGCCACAAGCTGTGCAGCCTCTGCAGTCTTCTGCTCCTTGCAATATGCTTTCAAGATTGGGGTGTATATAGCTAGTCCCACAGAAGCTCCTTGAGCAGTCATTTCATCAAGTATGTTATGAGCCTTGTTCAATAGACCAAGTCCGACACAAGCATTGACAATCCCAAACCCAACAGAATCATCAACTACCAGCAATTGATGTGCCGACTCAATCTCTTGTGCTTGGAAGATCAACTGAGCCAATTCCCTGATCCTTGCATTGTCAACAAAGCATTGTGCGACCTCGGTATAGCACCCATCATCAAATGGATTGCCATCCCCAACTCTTCTCTCCTCCACCGCACGAAGTATGATCGACGAAACAGACTCAAAGCTGCAAGACTTCAAATACCCACTCACTAAATTCTTGAAAAATCCTTTCTTGCTGAAGCCCAGAGCTTCCAGCAACTTATCGAGCTCATCGACCCGGCTTGGAACAGATCTCCACGCATACAAGAAGGCAAGATGTCCAAAGCTCTCCACGTCTGGCGACACCCCGACAGCTGGCATAATCTCCAAGACCTTCTCAGCATCCGTGACTGAGCCGAGCCTGCGGCAGCATCCATCAAGAACAGCATTGCAGGCAGCGAGATCAGGCCGCATGACCACTGCCACAGACGGAGACTTCTCCTCCGCCATGAGCTTGCAGGCCTCTTCAAACACCTTCAAGAAGGCCGCAAAGGAGCCCGTGTCAGCGCGGGTGAGCTCTATCAGCGGAAGGCCCCAGGCAGAGAAAGCCGGCAGGCGGCGCCCGCAGCCGAGGAGAGCACGCGCGAGGGCCAGCGCCGGGGCCGCGGAGCCCGAGGCGGCGAGGGAGGAGAAGAGGGCCTCCAGCGCGGCCTCCGGGAGGGGGGAGGCATGGGGGCTCTTCTCCAGCAGGAAGACGGCGGCGGCAAAGGCGCGCTTGAGGCCGAGGCGGTGGTTGTCCGCGACGAGGTGGGATACGAGGGCCGCCGCGGCGGGAGGCGACGGCGAGAGGGAGGCCGCCGCCAGGGACTTGAACACGAGCCACGCGTCGTCCGAGCGGCCCTCGGCGGCGGCGGCGAGCAGGCTTTCTTCGAGCGCGCCGGCGTCCGCGACGGGCAGGGTTTTGGGCGCGGGGCCCGGAGCGGGGGGTGACGGCGGCGGCGGCGGCGGTTGGGGCCTGGGGCGCGGCGCGAAGATGTTGGGCTGGAGGAAGGAGTAGACGGTGGGGATCTCGTGGGTTCCGGAGGAGGAGGAAGAGGAGGGCCTCGCGCTTAGGGGCGGAGAGAGCAGGCGCCGGAGGCGGACGGAGAGAAGGGCGCGCATCGGCGGAGAGGTTTTGCCGTTGAGGTGTTCGAGCGTTTGCCAAGGAAGCCAGCGAAGTTGCAGCCTTGCAGCTCGCGTGGGATTGCCGTGGGATTTTTACATTAAAACTCTTTTTGGAGTCAGTTTTACAAGAAGAAAGTGTTGAACACTCAGTTGGACAATTTATTTTCGGAAAAATCTAATGGACGAACGGCAGGTTTTTAGCATGGAGCCCAAACGCATCGCGCGCTGTTCAATTGTAATTGGATGGACCCGATTTAGCGAGAGGAAAAAACCACTCGTCCCCCATCGTTTCTCCTTGCATGCTCTGAGAAAATCATCCGTCCGACTCTCCTTCTCCCCGCATGACCGAGTAAACCGCAGGTCCAACCATTGAATCATCGATTTTTCGCTCGAAACACGTAAGCACGTAAACAAAACCAGTAAAATACAATAACACCGGGCGGAAAACGGAATTATCTTAGAAGGGTAGTACGCTACACTTTGCCCCTAGTCATCCAAGCCCACACGAATTATAGTCATTTGTAGAAATAATTGACCAGGTGTCCTTTTTTAAGAGGGAGACTGACTCCTGATTTGTTGAAACTAAAGGAAATATGCCCTAGAGGCAATAATAAAGTTATTATTTATTTCCTTATTTCATGATAAATGTTTATTATTCATGCTAGAATTGTATTAACCGGAAACATAATACTTGTGTGAATACATAGACAAACAGAGTGTCACTAATATGCCCCTACTTGACTAGCTCGTTGATCAAACATGGTTATGTTTCCTAGCCATAGACATGAGTTGTCATTTGATTAACGGGATCACATCATTAGGAGAATGATGTGATTGACTTGACCCATTCCGTTAGCTTAGCACTCGATCGTTTAGTGTATTGCTATTGCTTTCTTCATGACTTATACATGTTCCTATGACTATGAGATTATGCAACTCCCGTTTACCGGAGGAACACTTTGTGTGCTACCAAACATCGCAACGTAACTGGGTGATTATAAAGGTGCTCTACAGGTTTCTCCAAAGGTACTTGTTGGGTTGGCGTATTTCGAGATTAGGATTTGTCACTCCGATTGTCGGAGAGGTATCTCTGGGCCCACTCGGTAATGCACATCACTTAAGCCTTGCAAGCATTGCAACTAATGAGTTAGTTGCGGGATGATGTATTACGGAACGAGTAAAGAGACTTGCCGGTAACGAGATTGAACTAGGTATTGAGATACCGACGATCGAATCTCGGGCAAGTAACATACCGATGACAAAGGGAACAATGTATGTTGTTATGCGGTTTGACCGATAAAGATCTTCGTAGAATATGTAGGAGCCAATATGAGCATCCCGGTTCCGCTATTGGCACTTAAGCCTTGCAAGCATTGCAACTAATGAGTTAGTTGCGGGATGATGTATTACGGAACGAGTAAAGAGACTTGCCGGTAACGAGATTGAACTAGGTATTGAGATACCGACGATCGAATCTCGGGCAAGTAACATACCGATGACAAAGGGAACAATGTATGTTGTTATGCGGTTTGACCGATAAAGATCTTCGTAGAATATGTAGGAGCCAATATGAGCATCCCGGTTCCGCTATTGGTTATTGACCGGAGACGTGTCTCGGTCATGTCTACATTATTCTCGAACCCGTAGGGTCCGCACGCTTAAAGTTCGATGACGGTTATATTATGAGTTTATGTGTTTTGATGTACCGAAGGTAGTTCGGAGTCCCGGATGAGATCGGGGACATGACGAGGAGTCTCGAAATGGTCGATACGTAAAGATCGATATATTGGACGACTATATTCGGACATCGGAAAGGTTTCGAGTGATTCAGGTATTTTTCGGAGTACCGGAGAGTTACGGGAATTCGCCGGGGAGTATATGGGCCTTATTGGGCTTTAGGGGAAAGAGAGAGGAGAGGCTGCCCCCCCCCCCAAGGCCTAGTCCGAATTGGACTAGGGGGAGGGGCTGCGCCCCCTCCTTCCTTCTCTTCTCTCTCCCCTTTCCTTGACTCTTACTCCTACTACTTGGAAGGGGGGAATCCTACTCCCGGTGGGAGTAGGACTCCTCCTAGGGCGCGCCATAGAGAGGGCCGGCCCTCCCCCTCCTCCACTCCTTTATATACGGGGAGGGGGGCACCCCTTGGAGACACGACAATTGATTTGATCTTTTAGCCATGTGCGGTGCCCCCCTCCATCATAGTCCACCTCGATAGTACTGTAGCGGTGCTTAGGCGAAGCCCTGCGTCGGTAGCACATCATCATCGTCACCACGCCGTCGTGCTGACGAAACTCTCCCTCAACACTCGGCTGGATCAGAGTTCGAGGGACGTCATCGGGCTGAACGTGTGCTGAACTCGGAGGTGCCGTGCGTTCGGTACTTGATCGGTCGGATCGTGAAGACGTACGACTACATCAACCGCGTTGTGCTAACGCTTCCGCTTTCGGTCTACGAGGGTACGTGGACAACACTCTCCCCTCTCGTTGCTATGCATCACCGTGATCTTGCGTGTGCGTAGGAAATTTTTTGAAATTACTACGTTCCCCAACAGTGGCATCCGAGCCAGGTTTTATGCGTAGATGTTATATGCACGAGTAGAACACAAGTGAGTTGTGGGCGATGTAAGTCATACTGTTTACCAGAATGTCACACTTTGGTTCAGCGGTATTGTTGGATGAAGCGGCCCGGACCGACATTACGCGTACGCTTACGTGAGACTGGTTCTACCGACGTGCTTTGCACACAGGTGGCTGACGGGTGTCAGTTTCTCCAACTTTAGTTGAACCAAGTGTGGCTATGCCCGGTCCTTGCGAAGGTTAAAACAACACCAACTTGACAAACTATCATTGTGGTTTTGATGCGTAGGTAAGAACGGTTCTTGCTCAGCCCGTAGCAGCCACGTAAAACTTGCAACAACAAAGTAGAGGACGTCTAACTTGTTTTTGCAGGGCATCTTGTGATGTGATATGGTCAAGATGTGATGACATATAAGTTGTTGTATAACATGATCATGTTTTGTTGAAGTTATCGGCAACTGGCAGAATTCTTATGGTTGTCTCTTTATTGCATAAGATGCAAGCACCAAATAATTGCTTTACTTTATCGCTATGCGATAGCAATAGTTGCTAGAGCAATAGTTGGCGAGACGACCATGTGACGACACATTGATATAGATCAAGATTATGGGGATCATAGTGTCATGCCGATGACGATGGAAATCATGACGATGCTTTGGAGATGGAGATCGAAGGCACAAGATGATGATGGCCATATCATGTCACATATTTTGATTGCATGTGATGTTTATCTTTTATACATCTTATTTTGCTTAGTTCGACAGTAGCTTTATAAGATGATCCCTTATTAAATTTCAAGATAAAAGTGTTCTCCCTGAGTATGCACCGTTGCCAAAGTTCGTCGTGCCCAGACACCACGTGATGATCGGGTGTGATAAGCTCTAGGTCCATCTACAACGGGTGCAAGCCAGTTTTTGCACATGCAGAATACTCAGGTTAAACTTGACGAGCCTAGCATTTGCAGATATGGCCTCGGAACACTGAGACCGAAAGGTCGAGCGTGAATCATATAGTAGATATGATCAACATAGTGATGTTCACCAGTGAAACTACTCCATCTCACATGATGATCGAACATGGTTTAGTTGATATGGATCACGTGATCACTTAGAAGATTAGAGGGATGTCTATCTAAGTGGGAGTTCTTAAGTAATTTGATTAACTGAACTTTAATTTATCATGAACTTAGTCCTGGTAGTATTAGCATATCTATGTTGTAGATCAATAGCTCGCGTTTAGCTCCCTGTTTTATTTTTGATATGTTCCTAGAGAAAACTAAGTTGAAAGATGTTAGTAGCAATGATGCGGATTGGATCCGTGATCTGAGGTTTATCCTCATTGCTGCACAGAAGAATTATGTCCTTGATGCACCGCTAGGTGACATACCTATTGCAGGAGCAGATGCAAACGTTATGAACGTTTGGCTAGCTCAATATGATGACTACTTGATAGTTTAGTGCACCATGCTTAATGGCTTAGAATCGGGACTTCAAAGACGTTTTGAACGTCATGGACCATATGAGATGTTCTAGGAGTTGAAGTTAATATTTCAAGCAAATACCCGAGTTGAGAGATATGAAGTCTCCAACAAGTTCTATAGCTAAAAGATGGAGGAGAATAGCTCAAGCAATGAGCATGTGCTCAGATTGTCTGGGTACTACAATCGCTTGAATCAAGTGGGAGTTAATCTTCCAGATAAGATAGTGATTGACAGAATTCTCTAGTCACCATCACCAAGTTAGTAGAACTTCGTGATGAACTATAATATGCAAGGGATAACGGAAACGATTCCCAAGCTCTTCGTGATGCTAAAATCGACGAAGGTAGAAATCAAGAAAAGCATCAAGTGTTGATGGTTGACAAGACCACTTGTTTCAAGAAAAGGGCAGAGGGAAGAAGGGGAACTTCAAGAAGAACGACAAGCAAGTTGCTGCTCAAGTGAAGAAGCCCAAGTTTGGACCTAAGCCTGAGACTAAGTGCTTCTACTGCAAAGGGACTGGTCACTGGAAGCGGAACTACCCCAAGTAATTGGCGGATAAGAAAGGATGGCAAAGTAAACAAAGGTATATTTGATATACATGTTATTGATGTGTACTTTACTAGTGTTTATAGCAACCCCTCGGTATTTGATACTGGTTCAGTTGCTAAGAGTAGTAACTCGAAACGGGAGTTGCAAAATAAACAGAGACTAGTTAAGGGTGAAGTGACGATGTGAGTTGGAAGTGGTTCCAAGATTGATATGATCATCATCGCACACTCCCTATACTTTCGGGATTAGTGTTGAACCTAAATAAGTGTTATTTGGTGTTTGCGTTGAGCATGAATATGATTTGATCATATTTATTGCAATACGGTTATTCATTAAAGTCAGAGAATAATTGTTGTTCTGTTTGCATGAATAAAACATTCGATGGTCATACACCCAATGAAAATAGTTCGTTGGATCTCGATCGTAGTGATACACATATTCATAATATTGAAGCCAAAAGATGCAAAGTTAATAATGATAGTGCAACTTATTTGTGGCACTGCCGTTTAGGTCATATTGGTGTAAACCGCATGAAGAAACTCCATGCTGATGGGATTTTGGAATCACTTGATTATGAATCACCTGATGCTTGCAAACCATGCCTTATGGGCAAGATGACTAAGACTCCGTTCTCCGGAACAATGGAGCGAGCAACTGACTTATTGGAAATAATACATACTGATGTATGCGATCCGATGAGTGTTGAGGCTCACGGCGGGTATCGTTATTTTCTGATTTTCACAGATGATTTGAGCAGATATGGGTATATCTACTTGATGAAACATAAGTCTGAAACATTTGAACAGTTCAAAGAATTTCAGAGTGAAGTGGAAAATCATCATGACAAGAAAATAAAGTTTCTACGATCTGATCGCGGAGACAAATATTTGAGTTACGAGTTTGGTCTTCAATTAAAACAATATGGAATAGTTTCACAAATTCGTGCCACCTGGAACACCACTGCATAATGGTGTGTCCGAACGTCATAACCATACTTTATTGGATATAGTGCAATCTATGATGTTTCTTACTGATTTACCACTATAGTTTTGGGGTTATGCATTAGAGACAGCTGCATTCACGTAAAAAAGGGCACCATCTAAATCCGTTGAGACGACACCGTATGAACTGTGGTTTGGCAAGAAACCAAAGTTGTCGTTTCTTAAAGTTTGGGGTTGCGATGCTTATAAGAAAAAGTTTCATCCTGATAAGCTCAAACCCAAATCGGAGAAATGTGTCTTCATAGGATACCCAAAGGAGACAGTTGGGTACACCTTCTATCACATATCCGAAAGCAAGATATTCGTTTCCAAGAATGGATCCTTTCTAGAGAAGGAGTTTCTCTCGAAAGAAGTGAGTGGGAGGAAAGTAGAACTTGATGAGGTAAATGTACCTGCTCCCTTATTGGAAAGTAGTTCATCACAGAAATCTATTCCTGTGACTACTACACCAATTAGTGAGGAAGCTAATGATGATGATCATGTAACTTCAGATCAAGTTACTACCGAACCTCGTAGGTAAACCAGAGTGAGATCCGCACCAGAGTGGTACGGTAATCCTGTTCTGGAGGTCATGTTACTTGACCATGACGAACCTACGAACTATGAGGAAGCGATGATGAGCCCAGATTCCGCAAAATAGCTTGAGGCCATGAAATCTGAGATGAGATCCATGTATGAGAACAAAGTATGGACTTTGATTGACTTGCCCAATGATCGGCGAGCCACTGAGATTAAATGGATCTTCAAGAGGAAGACGGACGCTGATAGTAGTGTTACTATCTACAAAGCTAGAATTGTCGCAAAAGGTTTTCGACAAGTTCAAGGTGTTGACTACGATGAGAGTTTCTCACTCGTGTCTATGCTTAAGTCTGTCCGAATCATGTTAGCAATTGCCGCATTTTATGAAATCTGGCAAATGGATAAACAAAACTGCATTCCTTAATGGATTTATTAAAGAAGAGTTGTATATGATGCAACCCGAAGGTTTTGTCAATCCTAAAGGTGCTAACAAAATATGCAAACTCCAGCGATCCATCTATGGACTAGTGCAAGCATCTCGGAGTTGGAATATACGCTTTGATAAGTTGATCAAAGCATATAGTTTTATACAGACTTGCGGTGAAGCCTGTATTTACAAGAAAGTGAGTGGGAGCACTATAGCATTTCTGATAAGTATATGTGAATGACATATTGTTGATCGGAAATAATGTAAAATTATTCTGCAAAGCATAAAGGAGTGTTTGAAAGGAGTTTTTCAAAGAAAGACCTCGGTGAAGCTGCTTACATATTGAGCATCAAGATCTATAGAGATAGATCAAGACGCTTGATAAGTTTTTCCAATGAGTACATACCTTGACAAGATTTTGAAGTAGTTCAAAATGGAACAGTCAAAGAAAGAGTTCTTGCTTGTGTTACAAGGTGTGAAATTGAGTAAGACTCAAAGCCCGACCACGGCAGAAGATAGAAAGAGAATGGAAGTCATTCCCTATGCCTCAGCCATAGGTTCTATAAAGTATGCCATGCTGTGTACCAGATCTATTGTATGCCCTACACTTATTTTGAGAAGGGAGTACAATAGTGATCTAGGAGTAGATCACTGGACAGCGGTCAAAATTATCCTTAGTGGAATAAGGATATGTTTCTCGATTATGGAGGTGACAAAAAGGTTCGTCGTAAAGGGTTACGTCGATGCAAGTTTTGACACTGATCCAGATGACTCTAAGTCTCAATCTGGATACATATTGAAAGTGGGAGCAATTAGCTAGAGTAGCTCCGTACAGAGCATTGTTGACATAGAAAAATTTGCAAAATACATACGGATCTGAATGTGACAGGCCCGTTGACTAAACTTCTCTCACAAGCAAAACATGATCACACCTTAGTACTCTTTGGGTGTTAATCACATAGCGATGTGAACTAGATTATTGACTCTAGTAAACCCTTTGGGTGTTGGTCACATGACGATGTGAACTATGGGTGTTAATCACATGGTGATGTGAACTATTGGTGTTAAATCACATGGTGATGTGAACTAGATTATTGGCTCTAGTGCAAGTGGGAGACTGAAGGAAATATGCCCTAGAGGCAATAATAAAGTTATTATTTATTTCCTTATTTCATGATAAATGTTTATTATTCATGCTAGAATTGTATTAACCGAAAACATAATACTTGTGTGAATACATAGACAAACAGAGTGTCACTAGTATGCCTCTACTTGACTAGCTCGTTGATCAAAGATGGTTATGTTTCCTAGCCATTGACATGAGTTGTCATTTGATTAACGGGATCACATCATTAGGAGAATGATGTGATTGACTTGACCCATTCTGTTAGCTTAGCACACGATCGTTTAGTATTCTGCTATTGCTTTCTTCATGACTTATACATGTTCCTATGACTATGAGATTATGCAACTCCTGTTTACCGGAGGAACACTTTGTGTGCTACCAAACGTCACAATGTAACTGGGTGATTATAAAGGTGCTCTACAGGTGTCTCCGAAGGTACTTGTTGGGTTGGCGTATTTCGAGATTAGGATTTGTCACTCCGATTGTCGGAGAGGTATCTCTGGGCCCACTCGGTAATGCACATCACTATAAGCCTTGCAAGCATTGCAACTAATGAGTTAGTTGCGGGATGATGTATTACAGAACGAGTAAAGAGACTTGCCGGTAACGAGATTGAACTAGGTATTGAGATACCGACGATCGAATCTCGGGCAAGTAACATACCGATGACAAAGGGAACAATGTATGTTGTTATGCGGTCTGACCGATAAAGATCTTCGTAGAATATGTGGGAGCCAATATGAGCATCCAGGTTCCGCTATTGGTTACTGACCAGAGACGTGTCTCGTTCATGTCTACGTAGTTCTCGAACCCGTAGGGTCCGCACGCTTAAAGTTTCGATGACGGTTATGTTATGAGTTTATGAGTTTATGAGTTTTGATGTACCGAAAGTTGTTTGGAGTCCCGGATGTGATCACGGACATGACAAGGAGTCTCGAAATGGTCGAGACATGAAGATCGATATATTGGACGACTATATTCGGACACCGGAATGGTTCCGGGGTTATCGGATATTTATCGGAGTACAGGGGGTTACTGGACCCCCCCCCCCCCGAAGCTATTGGGCCTTATGGGCATTAGTGGAAAGGAGAGAGGGAGGCCAAGAGGTGGCCCTTGCCCCCCTTGCCCCAGTCCGAATTGGGAAAGGGAAGGGGACGACGGCCCCCTTCTCCTTCCTTCTCTCTACCTCCTCCTTCCCCCTTCTCCTAGTTGGAATAGGAAAGGGGGGCCCAAACCTACTTGGAGTAGGATTGCCCCCCCTTGGGCGCGCCTTGATATGTCTCCGTCGTATCTACTTTTCCAAACACTTTTGCCCTTTTTTGGACTCTAACTTGCATGATTTGAATGGAACTAACCCGGACTGACGCTGTTTTCAGCAGACTTTCCATGGTGTTATTTATGTGCAGAAACAAAAGTTCTTGGAATGACCTGAAACTCCACGGATCATCTATTTGGAAAATAAGAAAAATACCGGAAGAAAAATCCACGTCAGGGGGCCCACACCCTGTCCATGAGGGTGGAGGGCGCGCCTACCCCCCTAGGGCGCGCCCCCTGCCTCGTGGGCCCCCTGACGCTCCACCGACCTCAACTCCAACTCCATATATTCACTTTCAGGGAGAAAAAAAATCAGAGAGAAGGATTCATCGCGTTTTACGATACGGAGCCGCCACCAAACCCTAAAACCTCTCGGGAGGGCTGATCTGGAGTCCGTTCGGGGCTCCGGAGAGGGGAATCTGTCGCCGTCGTCATCATCAACCATCCTCCATCACCAATTTCATGATGCTCACCGCCGTGCGTGAGTAATTCCATCGTAGGCTTGCTGGACGGTGATGGGTTGGATGAGATCTATCATGTAATCGAGTTAGTTTTGTTAGGGTTGGATCCCAAGTATCCACTATGTTCTGAGATTGATGTTGCTATGACTTTGCTATGCTTAATGCTTGTCACTAGGGCCCGATTGCCATGATTTCAGATCTGAACCTATTATGTTTTCATGAATATATGTGAGTTCTTGATCCTATCTTGCAAGTCTATAGTCACCTACTATGTGTTATGATTCGGCAACCCCGAAGTGACAATAATCGGGACCACTCCCGGTGATGACCATAGTTTGAGGAGTTCATGTATTCACTATGTGCTAATGCTTTGTTTCGGTACTCTATTAAAAAGAGGCCTTAATATCCCTTAGTTTCCATTAGGACTCCGCTGCCACGGGAGGGTAGGACAAAAGATGTCATGCAAGTTCTTTTCCATAAGCACGTATGACTATATTCGGAATACATGCCTACATTACATTGATGAATTGGAGCTAGTTCTGTGTCACCCTGTGTTATGATTGTTACATGATGAACCGCATCCGGCATAATTCTCCATCACCGATCCAATGCCTACGAGCTTTTCACATATTGTTCTCCGCTTATTTACTTTTCCGTTGCTACTGTTACAATCACTACAAAACACCAAAAATATTACTTCTGCTACTGTTACTTTTGTTACCGTTACCACTACTATCATACTACTTTGCTACTAAGTAATTTGCTGCAGATACTAAGTTATCCAGGTGTGGTTGAATTGACAACTCAGCTGCTAATACTTGAGAATATTCTTTGGCTCCCCTTGTGTCGAATCAATAAATTTGGGTTGAATACTTTACCCTCGAAAACTGTTGCGATCCCCTATACTTGTGGGTTATCAAGACTATTTTCTGGCGCCGTTGCCGGGGAGCATAGCTCTATTCTTTGAGTCACTTGGGATTTATATTTGCTCGTCACTATGAACAACTTGAAAGACGCTAAGACAACAATTTATCCCTCAACTACGAGGGGAGGTAAGGAACTGCCATCTAGCTCTGCACTTGATTCACCTTCTGTTTTGAGTAAGCTTGCGACACCTAAACCTGCTTTTCTATTCTTTCTGATATGTCGCATGTTATTGATGATGCCACTTCTGCTATACATGATACTTATGATGAAACTACTTCTATGCTTGATACTACTGTGCCACTTGGTGAATTTCTTGATGAACAACTTGCCAGGCTAGAGAGAATGAAATTATTGATAATATTGATGAAAGTGATTATGAGGACTCTACCCCTAATAAATATGAATTGCCTGTTGTGCCTGAGGGCTATGTTATGGATGAAGCAATTGCTAAAGAAATTTTTGCTTGCAAGGATAGATATGATGTTAAGAAGTTATTAGCTAAATGGAAGCAACAATCTCTTAATGCTAGAATGAAACCTGACCCTGCTTTTGCTGCTTCACCTATCTGTGTTACTGATAAGGATTATGAATTCTCTGTTGATCCTGATATAATTACTCTGGTTGAATCTGATCCTTTTCATGGCTATGAATCTGAAACTGTTGTGGCACATCTTACTAAATTAAATGATATAGCCACCCTGTTCACTAATGATGAGAGAACTCGCTACTTTTATATCCTTAAAATATTTTCGTTCTCATTAAAGGGTGATGCTAAGATATGGTTTAATTCTCTTGATCCTGGTTGTGTGCGCAGTCACCAGGATATGATTTATTACTTCTCTGCTAAATATTTCCCTGCTCATAAGAAGCAAGCTGCTTTAAAGGAAATATATAATTTTGTGCAAATTAAAGAAGAGAGTCTCCCACAAGCTTGGGGGAGGCTTCTCCAATTACTTAATGCTTTGCCTGATCATCCTCTTAAGAAAAATGAAATACTTTATATCTTTTATAATGGACTAACCGATGCTTCCAGAGATTACCTGGATAGTTGTGCTGGTTCTGTTTTCAGGGAAAGAACACCGGATGAAGCTGAAATTCTATTGAATAATATGTTGACAAATGAAAATAATTGGACACTTCCTGAGCCAGCTCCTGAGCCTATTCCTAAACCAACTCCGAAGAAGAGAGGTGTTCTATTTCTCAGTCCTGAAGATATGCAAGAGGCAAAGAAATCTATGAAAGAAAAAGGTATTAAAGCTGAAGATGTTAAGAATTTACCTCCTATTGAAGAAATACATGGTCTTAATTTACCGCCTTTCGAAGAAACATATGATCTTAATCCTCCACCTATTGAAGAAACTCATGGTCTTGATAACCCGACACAGGTAGTAAAGGTAAATTCTCTCTATAGATATGATAAAGCTGAAATCCCTCCTACTAAAATTGCTAGCCAATGCTTGGATGAGTTTGATAACTTTATGGTTAAGCAAGAAGATTTCAATGCTTATTTTGGTAGACAATTAAAACAAAATGCTTATATGATTGAACACTTGGGTGATTATATGTCTAGAGTTAAAGGTGAACTTAAACTCATTACTAAACATGCTTCTATGGTTACCACTCAAGTAGAACAAGCAATTAAGGCTCAAAATGATTTGCTCAATGAATTGAATAGTAAGAAAAATGATTATGCTGTTAGAGTGGCTACTAGAACTGGTAAGATGACTCAGGAACCTTTGTATCCTGAAGGCCACCCTAAGAGAATTGAACAAGATTCTCAGAGATATAATATTGATGCACCTAGTTCTTCTAAAAAGAAGAAAAAGAAAAATGATAGGACTTTGCATGCTTCTAGTGAACCTATTGCTGAAACACCTGAGAATCCAAATGATATTTCTATTTCTGATGCTGAAACACAATCTGGTAATGAACATGAACCTAATGAAAATGCTAATGATGATGTTCATGATGATGCTCAACCTAGTAATGATAATGATGTAGAGGTTGAACCTGCTGTTGATCTTGATAACCCACAATCAAAGAATCAACGTTATGATAAGAGAGACTTTGTTGCTAGGAAGCACGCTAAAGAAAGAGAACCTTGGGTTAAGAAACCCATGCCCTTTCCTCCCAAACCATCCAAGAAAAAGGATGATGAGGATTTTGAGCGCTTTGCTGAAATGATTAGACCTATCTTTTTACGTATGCGATTAACTGATATGCTCAAAACAAATCCTTATGCTAAGTATATGAAGGATATCATTACTAATAAAAGGAAGATATCGGAAGCTGAAATTTCCACCATGCTTGCTAATTATACTTTTAAGGGTGGAATACCAAAGAAACTTTGAGATCCAGGAGTACCCACTATACCATGCTCCATTAAAAGAAACTATGTTAAAACTGCTTTATGTGATCTTGGAGCCGGTGTTAGTGTTATGCCTCTTTCTTTATATCGTAGACTTGATTTGAATAAGTTGACACCTACTGAAATATCTTTACAAATGGCTGATAAATCAACTGCTATACCTGTCGGTATTTGTGAGGATGTGCCTGTTGTGGTTGCAAACGTTACTATTTTAACGGACTTTGTTATCCTTGATATTCCCGAGGACGATAGTATGTCTATTATTCTTGGAAGACCTTTTTTGAATACTGCAGGGGCTGTTATTGACTGCAACAAAGGCAATGTCACTTTTCATGTTAATGGTAATGAGCATACGGTACACTTTCCGAGGAAACAACCTCAAGTCCACAGTATCAATTCTATTGGAAAAATTCCATCGATTATTTTTGGAGGTTTCGAATTTCCTCTTCCTACTGTCAAGAAGAAATATGATATTCTTATTATTGGGGATGTGCATATCCCCGTTGAGGTAACATAGTGTTATTCAAAATTTCTCCGGTTCCATGTTATTCGGAATGAGTTTGTTAACAAGACTTGATCAACCTTGTTAGTGGATTCCTTTTGATGAGCATGAGATGGATGAAACTAGAAGGCACAACCTTCTGTACCCTCCTTTTACTTTCTGTTATTTAGTTGAAATAAAGTAAAAATAGTATTTTTTCTGTCTGTTTTCTGATTCATCCGTGCAATATAAAAATACCCCAAAAATAAAAGTTCTCCAAATGCCCTGAAAATGGAATATGATCTTTTCTGGAATATTTGAGAATATCTGGCACTGAGAACACAACAGGAGGGGCAAGCACCTAGCCACGAGGGTGGAGGGCGCGCCCTACCCCCCTGGGCGCGCCCCCTGCCTCGTGGGCCCATGGTGGCCCCCCTCCACTTATTCTTGCACCCACACATTCCTTCTTCCTCCCACAAACACCATTATCCAGCTCAAGCACGAGTTCTAGCTCATTTTGCTGCAATTTTCGATCTCCTTGCTCAAAGCACCTCTCACAAAACTGCTTGGGGAGATTGTTCCTTGGTATGTGACTCCATCATTGGTCCAATTAGTTTTTGTTCTAGTGCTCTATTCTTTGCAAATTTGTGCTGCCTAGGTGACCATGTTCTTGAGCTTGCATGTCAATTTTATATGGTTCCAAGTAGTTCTAATGCTTGATATAGTCTCTAGGCACTTGTGGGAGTAGTTGCTATCAATTTTATTGAGCTTGGTTCACTTTTGTTTGAAGTTACTAAAAATTTCAGAAATTTTCAGAATATAATGAAGAGATTTTTGAGGGGCTCTTCGAGCCGAAGCTCGAAGGAAAAGCAAAATGAAGAAGCACAGAGGCCCAAATATAATTTGCCTCGCACCGCGGAGGTCCGGCCGTGTGAATGGCCTTCCAATGATTTCTTGAGAGAAGCCGGGATTTATGATGATTTTTATGAATTGGCTGAGAATGCAGGCCTCACCGACTTCCTCCGCGACCAACGCAATCAGTATCTCTTACTCACCAATACTTTTGTGCAAAACTTCTACTATTATCCTAAGGAATCACCTCCTTCAGTAGAGTTTCATTTATATGATGTTGTTAAGAAGATGCCACTGGATGAATTTTGCAAAGTTTGCAAAATACCTTTTGAGGGTAGTTTAGATGAACCACATCGTAAGGATGTGGATGGGTTTATTGACACTATCACTGTGGGGGAAACCAGGAAGGTTTCCGATGCAAGAATCACTAGCATAGATTTTCCTGTTTTACGCTACTTTGCCATATTTGCTAGTCGTTGCTTGATTGGTCGCGGAAACTGTGGAAACCTTAGTGTTCCTGATATTATCATTTTGTTCCTTGGTTTATTCTGCGATAACACTGTTAGCATGGGTGGTATTATTGCCAAACGGTTAAGTTTGAACTGTACAAAGGGCCCCATCTTTGGAGGTATTTATGCTTCACGCCTAGCTGCACATTTTAACATACCCATTAGGCACTATGAAAAAGAAGAAAAATTGCTGCCCACTGCTTATTTAGATTATAAGAGTATGGTAGCGTATGACTTTATTGTTAAGAATAGGGAAGGAGCGCTTAAATACAAATTGTTCTTTGATAAACATCACCCTGAGACTATTACCTTGCCTGCTCCCTCGTTGTTTAATTTATCTGAAGGTCCTTATCTCGTTCCGTTGGCGGCCATTCACGCCTACCGGAACCCTACACCAGCCACGGAGCCGGAACCATAATTTGAACCTCCACGACAGTCTAACTACCAGTGGTATCCGGAGATGATTTCCAACCAGTGGCAATCAGAGTCTTCTTCATCTCAGTACGACCCCGGCTACAACTATGGGTATCCGCCAGGACATCCGTGGCAATAGACCAACTTAGGCCAAAAGCCTAAGCTTGGGGGAGTACGTATTTCCCACCAACATTACATTTATGTTCACACACACTCATTGCTAGATGTCGGTGCTCATACTTTTTCACTGTAATATCCATGCTAGTTTATTTTCTTTTTCTTGCTTTCTTCTTGTGTGTTTGATAAACCTCAAGAAAAACCAAAAAAATACCAGTAGCTTTTAGTTAGTTTACTTTTCTTGCTGTAGTAGTAATAATTAAAAAGAAAACCCAAAAATATTTGCCGTTCTTCTTTTGCTTGTTGGGAGCTTTCCCGTGTAAATAGTTTTCTTTTCTTTTCTTTGGGGTCGATAGGAGAAGACCATGATAAAATTGTTGAAGTAGCTCTTGTATGCATTATTGTTGATTTAACCAAGAGCCCATATTACCTTGTCTTCTCCTGTTTATTGAATGCTCGCAGATTCCAGCTTAGTCCAATGCACGTTCACTCTTATTATTATTCACTTCATTCGGTCGTGCAAGTGAAAGGCAATTATGACGATATATGATGGACTGACTGAGATGAGAGAAGCTGGTATGAACTCGACCTCTCTTGTTTTTGTAAATATGATGAGTTCATCATGCCTGATTCAGCTTATTATGAATAAACATGTTTGCAATGACAATTAGAGATCATAGTTGCTTATGCCATGCTTGATTAGCTATGAGTTATAATGGTTTACCTTACGTGTCAACATGCTATTAAAATGGTTGTGATGTGGTATAGTGGGGTGGTATCCTCCTTTGAATGATTTAAGTGACTCGACTTGGCACATGTTCACACATGTAGTTGAAACAAATCAACATAGCCTTCACGATATTTATGTTCATGGTGGATTATATCCTACTCATGCTCGTACTCAATGTCTATTAATTTTAATGCATGTTCATGACTGTTGTCGCTCTCTAGTTGGTCGCTTCCCAGTCTTTTGCTAGCCTTCACTTGTACTAAGCGGGAATACTGCTTGTGCATCCAATCCCTTAAACCCCAAAGTTATGCCATATGAGTCCACCATACCTTCCTATATGCGGTATCTACCTGCCGTTCCAAGTAAATTTGTATGTGCCAAACTCTAAACCTTCAAAATGAAATTCTGTTTTGTATGCTCGAATAGCTCATGTATCAACTAGGGCTGTCTGGTTTGTACCTGCACACGGTGTCGAGGAGGACCAAAACATGGATGCGATCTGCTAGGCCCTCGTTAAATTGCTTCAGTTCCACTGTGATGTTCCACAAGATGCCACCGAAGGAGAATGTGCGGACAGTCTCCGGGTGAAGGAGAGGCACCCGCACCAAGTTGGAGTAGTCGGAGATCCTCACGTGGACCGGCATCTCATCCCTCGGCGACAAGTGGCTGGCGATGGCACCCATTGACCAGGAGACGACGAGAGATCGAACAAGCTCTCCGGCGAGTAGGTAGGTATACGTTATGTATATGTTCACGTGCCTGTGTATATGTAGCTTGTAGGAATCGATCCCCGATCGAGTCAGAATGTGGAGTCCTCTTCTAAAAAGAAGTCCGAGTCCCTCTTCTTGCCATGCTAATCAGGAGTACGTACCTTCCACGATACACAGGCAAACCAAGGAAGAAAACCGGCCTCGCTTGGAAGTTGGTTTCCGATTGTAGCTAGTCCAAGATCACGTCCTTGTGCACCCCTCGTCATTTTATTTAGCCACGCAAAGAAGATGGGATCCACTATAGTAGCAATTCTTTGATCTGGGTCAGTTTTGACTTATAATCCTGGTATGGCAAACCGACAGCGTTTACATCTGTTTATTCTGCACTAGCAAAAGGGCTCGTGTGTTGCAATGGGAGAAAAAAATCATAATTTTCAATGGCCGTGATAACATTTTGCTGTATCACCGAGATATGCTATCACTCACAATTTCATGAAATCATGAACATTTCTCAAATCATGAACACTTTTACAAATTTTTGAATATTTCCTAAAACCAAAAACATTTTTTGAATTCATAAACATTTTATACTATTTGCAAACATTTCTTTAACAAATTCTTGAATCGGCGAACATTTCTAGAATGGACGAACATTGTTGGAAATTGGTGGAACAATTTTTTAAATTCACCATTATTTTGATTTAATGAACATGTTTTGAAATGCATGATCATTTTTTGAAACAACGAACATTATATGAATGAATAAACTATTTTGTAATTCACGAACAGTTTTTTGAATTTTTACGATATTTTTCCATTCATGAACATTTTTTGAATTGGCGCAATTTTGTCCATGTTCATTAACATTTTTTAATACACGAACTTTTCTACAAATCATGAACATTTTTGATTTCCTGAACATTTGTTTCAAAATTTCAAACATTTTTTGAATAAGCAAACTCTTTTTATATAGTCCTGAACATTTTTTGAATCCACAGACAATTTATGATTTATTAAATATTTTATTTATAATTCTCATTTTCTTAATTTTGGAACTTTTTTTAAGTACCAAATTATTTAAAGTAGGAAAAACAAAAATGAAAAGAACAAAATTTAAAAAACAGACCGTCCGGACATGGGCCGACCCAAACAGGCGCGTTGCGTCTTCTCCCAGCGCATAGAGTGCAGTATAGGAGGTCCCTACTGCATGGGCTGGCCCAGGCAGGTGATTCCCCTGTGTGAAACCTTTTTTATCACTTATAGGTGGCATACCCCTCAAAAAAACTTATAGGTGGCATTAGTGGGTAATATTTTGCTACTTTGGGGGCAATTTTGGTGACGTACCGAAAGAAGGAATAACCCCTTTATATATAGATATCTTCTAAATAAATAATGTGCAGTATCATATAGGTATGGAATAGAAGAAGAGAAAGATCTGAAGAGTTGCATTTTTGTTTTCAGACATGTTCTTCACATTGATCATGGGGCTGTGTATCACTTTATTTTACAAGTAGCATCCATCTTGCATGAGCAGCAACATAGAACTAGGTATGAATCTGCTGCCATGAGAATCAGTCATAAATCTGAGTTTGTAGCGCAACATGCAGTTTTGTTTTATAAGGATTACTTAGCCACTCGAGATTCTTGATTGGTTTTTTTTGACTGGGAGATTCTTGATTGGTTGCGCTACCAATTTCTAACAATGATTCTAATACAAGCCTCGAAGAATTTATTTTGCTCTTTAGCAAAAAACACACGGGGAGGAGGTGGAATTATTTTGTTGGTTCGAAAGTAATTGATACTCTTACAACTATTGTTGCATCACAAATATCCCCTCGATGAGCTTGAGGCCGATTTGCAAAATATTCTTGTTCTAAAATCAAGAACTCTGCCATATTTTTTGTACTTCCGATCTTAGGGCACGTGCAAGGAAACATTTTTCCTTTTGTTGCATCTCTTTTGGAAGTGTTCTTGGCAATTTTAATTCAGTACTCTGAGGGGGCTTCAGTTAAAACAAGGAACAGGTGATTTTAATACCAAGTTGTGAATTACACTTTAATTTTTTTCTGGAGACAAGATACATGCATTCTTTTTGTGTTTTAGGATCATGCATGCATTTTTCATAATATCATTTTGTGTGAAACCAGAAGATCAGCAACCAGGCTGCCGCTGCATTTATGCATGTTTGTTTCAACTTTTTCATATGCATGTATGCATTGTTTACGTGGAAAATGAAGGAAAAAAGATTGAGCTTAGATAACCCTATTCAATTTATAATTACTCTACTCCTTTGTTATGGTGGTAGAAGCTTATGACTCATGCATTCGATGCCAACCTTAGAAAAAAGGAGTTTACCTTTTCAAATATACTCCCTCTGTTCCTAAATATAAGTCTTTTTAGACATTTCAAATTGACTACAACATACGGATGTATGTAGACATACTTTAGAGTGTAGATTCACTCATTTTGCTCCGTATGTAGTCATTTATTGAAATCTCTAAAAAGACTTACATTTGGGAACGGAGGGAGTAGTTCACTTGTTACTCCTATATTCACTCATATTAAAAATTAATTCCCTTTTATTCAAATGGAGTTCTCTTGTTCAATATATAGTTCACTCAATTTTTTAGCTTAGTTCACTTGTTTACATATAGTTCACTCAAATTTAGTTCACTCTCTTTTTCAAATATAGTTCACTTAAATTCAAATATAGTTCATTCAATTTTCAAATATTCCAATCAATTTCACTCACGGTCAAATTTAGTTCACTCCATTTTAAAATTAGATCACTCATTTTTAAAAATAGTTAATTCAAAGATAGTTACTTGAGTTCAAATTTAGTTCACTTATCAAGTATAGTTCACTCTAACTCATTCAATTTAAAATATGGTTCAATCAATTTCAAAATTTTGTTCACACTATATTTCAAATTTAGTTCATTGAAAATATAGTTCACTCAATTTTTTCAATTTAGTTCACTTGTTCAAAAATAGTTCACTCAATTTTGTTCACTTGTTCAAATATAGTTCACTCAAATCCAAATTTAATTCACTCACTTTCAAACAAATTTCAATCAATTTCAAATTGTAGTTCACTCTATTTCAAATTTCATTCACTCATTTGCAATTTAGCTGACCTTATTCAAATTTGGTTCACTTAGTTCAAAAAAAATCACTCAATTTCAAATTAAGTTTACGCCATTTTCCAAAATTAGTTTAGTCTAATTTCAAATTTAGCCCACTCTGTTTTTTAAAAATTTAGTTCACTCAAATTCCATCTTAACTCACTTGTTCCAATTTAGTTCACTTGTTCAAATATATTTGAAATATTAAATATAGTTCAAATTTAGTTCTATTTAATAACCAGTCAATAGTTTGACTTTTTGTAAAAAAATCTGGAAATTTTTGAAAAAATATATAAAACTTGGATTCCGAAAAAAATTCATATATTTGCAATAAAAAGTTCACCGGTAAGGTAAACAAGTTCAACTTTTTGAAATAGTTCATGCAAATCAAAAAAAGTTCATGCAGTTTTCGAAAAAAATAGAGCATGTTTGAAAAAATTCATCGATTTGAAAAAAAATTATTGATTTTGAAGAAAAGTTCGCAAAACTCAAAAAAGTTAATCAATTTGAAAAATTGCATGAATTTGAAAAAAGTTCATCAATTTTGAAAACAAATCAAGGATTTGAAAGAAAAATCATCGATTTTAAAGAGAAAGTTCACGAGTTTAAAAAAAGTGATCGATTTTGAAAAAAGTTCGCGCATTTGAGAAAAGAACAAAAAGGAAAAAAGAAAAGAGAAAGGAAAAAATTTCATAGATTAGAAAAACAGTTTGTAAATTTGAAAAAGTTCATGAGTTTGACGAAAAACAAATGGATTTGAAAAAACTTGGCGAATTACAAAACTGAACTTATGAACTATCTCATGTAAGAAAATTTGATATTATTTCTAATATATTCCTTTTCTGAAAGATAGTTTTCTAAGTTCTTCTTTTGTAGCAAACAGTTTACAACCTGGAGAGATCGAAACAGTCAATCGATTATCCTTGCCGACTAGCGAAATTTGAGGAACAGTTGATCGATTCAGTTTCCGAGCGAAAAACACATGGAAACAGTCGAACAAGTATGGGCCAGCGAAGGCAGAGCCCAAGAATATCCACTCTAGGCACCAGTTCTCCTAACCGGCGCCGTAGTCAACTAAAAAAAGGGTGTCGTACGAGCATAGGAGCACCTGTCCACTGCCACATGCATGACACGTCAGCAGACAAGTCTCAATTGACCGGGACCTAGACAGACCCAATGGCTTAACACATATCTTCCTTTAAAAATCAAAATAAGAATAAAAAGCACTGTCTGCACCTATTGATGAACTAGTTTTGCATTGGCTTTGTAATGCAAGCAGATCTCTTGTCTCAATCATGCATGGCGCTCAGTAGAGGAGTTAGCATTGATTCGGTGCACGGGGTGGTAGCGGTCCGAATCACGTCGGGGGGCAAGCTCGGCTTCTCCGCCACAATAACGGCGAGGCGGCACCGAACAATGAGGCGGTCGTCCATGGCCGACGTGCTTGGCTCCAGCCTGCATCTATATCTATATAAGTACCTATTTTTGGCGTTGGCATGGTTGAACGTGTGAGTCATCTTTTCGGACTCAAAATTTACCATCCCCTCGAGCTCAAAACTGAACTCCGCCGTTGTCGGCGTCGTGCCATTACTCACGCCGTCACGCGTACAAGGCCAATTATCCCATTGCCATTGGGGCAGAATTGGAAGTACCATCTGCACCCTCCCAAAGCGAAGTGGGTGGAGTAGGTGCACTCCCCGCCCCAGAGCGCGGCCTTGAGCTTGGAGAAGCCGCCGATGGTGATCATGTTGGATCCAGCCATGGTGACCTGCGGCTCCAAGACCGCGAGCTCGTCAGGTTTGGATATGAGGCGCCACCACTTTGTAGACCGCTGCTTCGCCAGAGTGCACCTGACGGTGAAGCTGTCGTCGTGGACGCACGACGATGCCTCCAGCTCCCTCCTGGACAGGAAGAGATTCAAGAACCTCCAGGATTCCAGCATCCCGCTGCTCTCCCGGTGGAAGACGGTGTTCTCGCCGGTCTCGTCAAGGACTTCCATGGAGATGTCGATGCCTTCGAGCACCAAGTCTGGTTTGTACCTGAATCGGGAGTGGAGGTCGACCGAGACATAGAGGCCGTCCGCTAGGCCCTCGTTGAACCCCGTCGGTTTCACTATGACCTCCCACAAGATATCACCGAAGGAGAATATGCGGACAAGTCTCCGGGCGAGGCAGAGGCACCCGCACCAGGTTGGAGTAGCCGGAGATGCTCACGTGGAGCGGCATCTCGTCCGCCGGCGACGAGTGGCTGGCGGCGGCGCCCATTGACCGGGAGATCGACGACGAGAGATCCAACAAGCTCTCCGACGAGTAGGTAGGTGCGTTTTTTTAACAAAAGAGGGTTTCCCCTCCGATTTCCATTATAGAAACCAGGGCGAAGCCGCGAGCAGTCTAGTAGTCTTACAATAAAAAGCGGAACAGAAAATAAAAGTGAAACCCGTGCAGGGGGTGGCCAGGGTCACAGCCCCCCACCCCGGGATAGCCAGATCATTACAAGTTCCCAACACAAAAGGCTAAACGGAGGAGAAGACATATATAAAGCAAAAGCAGCAGCAAGCTCTTGAAATGTCGCAGCTTCCCTAATCCTTCAGCCGCGGAAACCCGAAGCGCCATCCTTGCGAAGCTTTGAAGATCTCACTTGCCACCTGCTCGATGAGTCTTGCCCCCAACATCAGCATTCTTTCCCCTGGGCCCTTTTTCTACAAAATAGCCCAATCAGTAATCCAACAGCATATTCGTTTAACGATCCCAATCGGGTCGTTTACTTTTTTCTTATCAAACACAATGTCATTGCGGCAATTCCAAATCGCCCAAAGCAGAGCAGAAGTGCTAATCAACACCAGTTTTTTACTCTCTTTGTTAAAATTGTTTAGCCACCCCCCAAAACAGTCATCAATGTTTATGGGAGTTTTCTTAAAGTCAAATGAACATCTCACCAGATTCCAAATGATTCTGGCAACCGAACAGGAGAAGAAAAGATGATCAATGTTTTCCTCCTGTCCACAAAACACACAATGTTTGTCCCCTTTCCATCCTCTTTTTAGTAGGTTGTCTCTAGTAAGGATACTTTTTTTGCTTAGCAACCAAATAAAGAACTTGATTTTTGCAGGTACCTTGACTTTCCACAGGAATTTGTGTGGAAAACCCATGTCAGTACGAACTAGGTGTAGATATAAGGATTTTACAGTGAATATTCTGTTAGCATTGAGCATCCACATGGGCTTGTCTCTGCCCCCATGCATTAATATGTCCTCACATCTTCTTTTAAGGCTATCCCACAGCCCCCCATAGCCTCCATCGATATTTCTTTTGAAAGACATAGCATTCCACCCTTTCTCAATCACCCCTCTGACAGTGATTTCTCTGTCATTGCTAATCGCATACAATGAGGGGTATGCTTCTTTTAGTGGTTTATCATCCACCCACCAATCTTCCCAAAATCTGGTTTCTCCCATCCCCTAGCTTTTTTTAATGTGAGGAAAAACTAAATTCTTGATACTGATCAGGCTAGTCTAGAATTGCGAGTCCCCCTGTCTTTTTTTAATGCCCGACAAGCATTTGTTCTAGATATATTTAGATCTAATGATATATTGCCAAAGTCCCTCCTCAGCTTCTAGTTTCCAAATCCATTTAGCTAGCAAGGCAATGTTAAATTTCTCTAGATTAATTAGCCCGAGACCTCCTTGTTGTTTAGGAAGGCAGCATGTTTTCTAGTTAACTAAATGATACTTCTTTTTATCCTCTTCCGCTTGCCATACCAGTCTCGCCCTGAAGAAATCAACTTTTTTCCTGACTCCAACAGGGAGCAGATAGAAAGACATCATGTATATAGGAATATTTGTTAGGCACGACTGTACTAATGTGACTCTGCCAGCAATATTGAGCAATCTGCCTTGCCAGCACGCACTTTCTCAGTTACATTTCTCCACATCCCACTACTGATCCTTTTATTATGGACTGGCAGGCCTAGGTATTTCAGTGGCATCTCCCCAAACGCACAAGTAAAAATCTCTTGATATACTTCTTTCTTTTCCTTAGCTTCTCCAAAGAGGTATATGTCACTTTTGTGAAAGTTAATTGTGAGTCCTGACATTTGTTCAAAAGCAGTCAGCATAAATTTGAGATTTCTCGCTGACATCTCATCATCCTGGATTAGGAATATGGTGCCATCTGCATATTGCAGCATGTTCACTCCATTTTCATGATTGTCTGTGAGAACCCCTTTAATAAATCCCTCATTTCTAGCTCTGTCCATAATAATGGCCAGGGCGTCAACAGCTAAATCAAACAGTAGGGGGGATAATGAGTCCCCCTGGCGAAGCCCTTTAGAAGTTTTAAAAAACTTCTCAATATTGTCATTTACCTTCACACCCACTTGTCCCCCCTCGTGGTGTGCATCACCCAGTCACACCACTTGTCAGGAAAGTTTTTGAGTTTCAGCATTTTATGGACAAAAGGCCATTTGATTTTGTCATATGCCTTTTCAAAATCCACCTTAAATAGCATAGCATTTTGTTTTTTGTTTTTGATTGAATTTATAGCTTCATGTAGGATCACCACTCCATCCATAATGTATCTGCCTTTCACAAAAGCAGTTTGAATGGGGGAGATGATGGGGTTAACAACCTTACTAAGCCTGTTCATCAGGACTTTAGTGATGATTTTGAAGCTGACATTCAACAGGCAAATGGGTCTGAATTTCTGGATCTGTTTGGCATCTTTGACCTTTGGGACCAAGGTAATGATCCCATAATTCAACCTAGCTAAATCAACCACACCTCTGTGGAAATCATCCAGAATGTTTTTAGATCATTCTTGATTAATTCCCAGAAGTTCTGATAGAATTCAATAGCAAATCCATCAGGTCCTCGGCTTTTGTTTTTTTCCATGGAGAACACCACTTCCCTAATCTCCTCCATGGAGAAGTCCTTAATCAATTCATCTTGTGTTTGGGGAGAGATTTCTGCAGACCCTTGTATGTTGAGATTGATAGTAGAGTTTTCAGCTTGACCAAAAAGATTTTTATAGAATGTAGTGATATAATCAATCAGTTCTTTCTCTCCCTCAGTCACACCCCCATCATGTTCTAACCTGACAATCATGTTCTTCCTTCTCCTCCCATTCAGTTTGGCATGATAATATCTAGTATTGGAGTCTCCTTTGATTTCCTTATCTTTGTATCTCTGTAACCACTTGATTTCTTCTAATTTGAAGATTTCGTTTAATTCCCTTCTCAATTTTTTCTGCATAATTCTTTCTTGGGCATTAATCCCTCTCAATTCTGCATTTTTATCTATCATGTCCAGCATATTTAACAGTTCCTTCTTTCTTTTCCTATACATAGCATTAGCATTTAAAACCCACCCTTTAATTTTTTTTGTCTAATGTTTCTGAGTCTCTTTTGCCAAGTGTCCATACTAGATCCATTACACCTCACCTCCCAGTTTTTTTCCACAAATTCCTTAAATCCTTCCATATGCATCCATGCATTTTCAAATCTAAAAATGGGAGGAGCATTTCTCTGCTCACCAGAATCCAACAACAGTGGAGTGTGGTCTGAAATCTCTCTTTCTAATGCTGGGGTATTTATCTTCCCAATCTGGGCATACCAAGACCCTATCAAGTTTCTCATATGTAGGGTCTGGCATATTGTTTGCCCAAGTGAATTGTCTCCCACTGATGGGGATGTCTCTTAATCCAGCATGTTCAATAATAGCATTAAAAACAAAGCTGAAGTGATCCACCCCCCCAGGTTTATTTTTCTCCGCACTGTTCCTAATGATATTGAAATCCCCCCCAATGACACAAGGGAGAGGGTTATCTTGATACAATCTAGATAATTCAGCTAAAAAAGCTTCTTTCCCTTCTCTTTGAGCATCACCATAGACAGTCACCAAGTTCCAACTAAACTTAGTTTTTTTATCAAAAAGTAGTGTTCTGACAAAATATGTGCCTTTTTCCAATTGTATCAAGTCAAAATTATCATTATTAATTCCTACCAATATCCCTCCAGATTTGCCTCGAGGGGCAATCCATTCCCAGAGAAAAAAAATTCCCCCAGCAAGGTTGTGCAATTCATTTTTTGTAAAGTCACCCTTAATGGTCTCCAAAAGACCAACAAAATCTAAATTTTTCTCTATGATTGC
The DNA here is from genome assembly GCF_018294505.1 of Triticum aestivum. Classification (NCBI taxonomy): domain Eukaryota; kingdom Viridiplantae; phylum Streptophyta; class Magnoliopsida; order Poales; family Poaceae; genus Triticum; species Triticum aestivum. Next base: position 434,109,834 of record NC_057802.1, read on the forward strand.
CTCTCTAATAAAGTTTTTCTTTGTGTCCTGTCTAATCCCCCTCACATTCCAAAATATCCCTTTCATTGTTTCTTTTTTCTTCTTTCTCCCTCCCCTAAAAGATATAGCAAGCTTCCCAGCACTAGCAGCTGAGGTGCCAATCTTATTTTTCTTATTACTAGAGAATATTTTCCTCAAGGTGTCATAGTAATCAAGATCCATTTCTGCATCAGAGTGATCATCACCTGAGCACAGTTCTTCTAGTTTAGCATCTCCAATATCAATTAGATTTGGAGAGCTTTCATTTTTTCTTTTTCTTCTTGATTTCTTATGTTTTGTAGATATATATCTCTTCTAGCCTGTTTCATATTGGAGATCAGGTCTAGGTTTTGGCTGACCAGGTCAATAGTACACCCCGGCTCCACCCCCACTTTCTCTGCCATTTCAAACAAAGAGATTTGATCCTTAGTAAGGGTTGGGGACTTACCATAGTTATCTTTGTCAGCAGCTCTCTCCTTAGCCAAATCTTCAATCTTGGAGTCCTTTTTGTCTAGATTTCTGTCACTTCTTCTGGTTGGTCCTTCTTTGTCTTTTTCTTTCTCCTCTTTAGCAGAGATACCCAGTTTTGATCCCAGAGATTTCACAGAATCCTGGCTAGCATTGTAATCCACTGGTTCAGTGTAATTGTCTTCTATCAGAGGATCTTGAATATTGTCTTTATCAGAGTCATTTTTCTCTCCCATATCATCTCCAGAGATTTCTTTTTCATCCCACTGGTCTACTTTTTCCATACACTTGTCTATCATCACTTGCTGCTTCTTGATCATATCTATCATAGCTCTCTTCTCCTCTTCCCATGAAGTGTATTTCTTTTCTTCCACAGCCCTCCAGGTTTCTTGTTTGTTTTTGTCTTCCTCCATCTCTTGAATTCTATGTACCAGTCTATCTAAATCAGCTTCAACTTTTTTCCTCAAGCCAACCTCAGCCAGATATTCTTTCTGAATGATCATGATCTCTTCATTTTTTTCCTCATTTCCTCAAATTGCTTGAGTCCCACACTTCCCAGGGAGATGTTTTCTTTGTTTCCTTCAGCATCTACTCCACCAATCTTGATCTTTTTTCTCATGTCTGCAGAGTCACATTCTCTGTCTGTTTCAACATCCACATGTTTCCTCTTATCTTCATACCACCCCTGTTCCACCACTTTTTCAAGTTCCAAGGTGACTCTGTATATCATGAGGTCTTTGTCTGTTAATTCAGTATGTGTAGGAATTTTTTCAAAGTCTCTCATTCTCACCCTGGCTCCGATTTTTTCAGCAAAATTGTTTTCATATCTATCTCCAGGACTGGGCCAATAGTAGCAGCTACTTCACAAGCACCAAAAAAATGTTTGAAACACTCAGGCATTTTGCCAATTTTCACCCACACAGTGTGCAACTTTCCTATGGCTTGTGTATCATAGGTCCAACTATCCACATTTATGACAGCCTTTGTCCCCAACAGGTTAAAGTTTCCAAACTTGTGCAATTCAGTCAGTCTGCTCTTGTTGAGTAACCTCATGAGATAAGCCATGTCTCCATGCTTTTTGCATCTCCATTGCCAGTCCCATTTGAACATGTAGTTAAACCCCTACAAGAATTGTGTCACGTTGATCTCCCCAGAGGCAATAGTGACAATTCCCATCGGGTTAATCTGCTCACTACTCACCACCTCCTTGGAATTTTGAACCAAGAGTACTCCCAGACCTCTGGCTGCATATCCAACATATTTAGGCAGGGGCTTAATCTGTTTCACCCAGTTGCAATCTTCAGTGATGTGAGAATTTTTTCCACAGATGATACAGTTAGGAAGCTTGCAATCTCTAGTTTGATGTCTGAAATCTTTGCACTTGTTACAGGGAATTCTAAAGTTGTTCCCACTTTTTCCTAGATCAGGGCCTTCTCTCTGTGGAAATCTGCTGTCCCCCCCCCAAGCGTTTTGGTTTTGCCTGGATCCAGAACCATTATCCACATCTCCTCCGTAGCTAACCTCTCTGCTTTGCATCCCTTTCTCTCTTTCACCCTCGATCGTCTTCCCCTCCTCTCTTTGCTTGCCAGCTCCAATTACCATGCCAACCCCCTGCTGTGCCATCTGGGCAAGGAGAGCCCCAAACCACTGTTGTTGTTGAAGGAATTCAGGAGGAGGAATGACACCAGGACAAGATCTTTACCTTTGTCCTCAGATCCGGCTCTGTTGGCCTCTGGCTTGCCCCCCTCTCTTTCCTTGTCTTCTGTAGTTCTACCAGCATCTGGGAGCTGCGTCCCGCCTCCATTTCCCTGGTAGCTAGAAGTCCCAATGGTGGATCTTGAGCTAAACCCTTCGGGAGTCCTGCCAATCTGAGAGAAAGTGCCTTTGTATCTGTCCACATCTTCTTCTTTCTTTCTGTAATGAAAGCCATCTCTACCATCACGGTTGAATCTACCCCCTCCACGATTGTTCCCAAAACCTCTGTTCATCTCTTCTACTTTCTCTCTTTCTGGTGGTGGCGGAAGAGGTGGAAACCCTAAATCCTCAAGGGGATCACACTCTTCCCCCCACAAGGAGAGAGGCGCTTTATTTATACTGCCAAAACTTTCAGAAAGCGTATTTACCAAAGGCGTTTCTCCCTGTTGCCCATTTTGCCCCCATATCTCATTTTCCCCAAATTCTCCTTTTCTGACAGAGTAATCCCCCACACAACAACCCAAGCCATTGGTAATTTCCATTTCCTCAATATAGTTTGCCTCATTAGACTAGAAATCTGGAATTTGGGCATATTGTATTCTACTCATTTTATTAACAACCTCCCTTCCCAGTAAAACCTGATCTGGGGCGAACATCTCTCTTTGTTTTTTCCCATGAGCAGGGCTGTTAACACACTTCTCATCACTACTTTCTATGATTTTTGCAGCTATCAACCGCTTTTTTCTCTTATTATTACTTCTATTATCACCTATCGATGTAGGTTCACTGGCATATTTGAAAATAGGGGGGATCGTACCTTGTAAATCCAACGGGAGCCCAGTCTCCTCGTCGGAAACCTCACCGGCGAGCAGCCAGAAGCGGCCGCCCACCGGCGAGGCCCCTACTCCCGTCCCTGGGAGCGAGCGAGACCGAGCAGGCGTGGGGAGCGGCGAGGGAAGTGCGGTGACCTCCTCAGAACCAACGGCATCTTCTTCTGGATCTTCTTCTTCGTCCCAAGCTTCATCCCCCTCCTGCCCTCGGTGCGCCCCAGATCTGGCCGCCCCTCCACCACTGCAGCCCTGAGCGCCACCGGAGCTAGGGCGGGGAGACCCATCACCGCGCCGACCATGAATCCAGGTGGATTCGCAGGAACGGTGCGACGCGAACGAAACACGATCCACTTCATGGCCTACATCGGATCGTCTGATTCCGCCTCCTCCATCGCCCACAGCAGCATCCGGAGCGCCCCCACCGGCTCGCCTGACGGAGTGAGGCGCCAGTCCTCCGCCTCGGTGAGCCTCCGGTAGGCACACCCCGCCGCCTCCTTTAGATTGCTCTCCGTCGAGAACCTGGAGATGATCTCCCTCAGCTTCGCTAGCTTCTCTTCGTCGCCGTTGGCTATTACCAGAGCCCTCCTCTCGAGTCTCTGCTTCCAGGAATCCATGACCGCCCGCCTTCGGAGAGCTTGCTCGTGGGAGAGAAGGGAGGTGGGTTTCGTCGAGAGGGGAGGGAATGGCCGCTCCGCACCGTGCCGCAGCTTTAATCCGCCTCCCTTCCCGACGTTCCCTCTCCTCCTCCGCCTCGATCTACGCATCACGCCGCGCCTCCGCCTCGGGACCCAATCCCCTGCCGACCAAAACAACGTGACAGGGAAACCGCACCTACGTCCCCTCCCCGATCGGGATCTCCCCGTGTACCCGCATCGAGTCAACCCGTATGCCGCGGTCATCAAGGAGGGTCAACACCGGGGAGTCGCCGCGTCGGAGCAGGATGCCCCGCTCGTAGATCAGAAGCGCCGGCGTGGCAAGGTCGGCGACGAGGTGCACCGCCCACCTGCGATCGGGCAGAACCGCCTTACACATCACGCCGCTCATCGACAAAAATAAGGTGGCGGCATTACTCGGTTGCTTATTCTAGGTAGGTGTGTTACCCGTATGTTATGTATGTCCACGTGCCTGTGTATATGTAGCGTGTAGGGATCGATCCCCGACCCTCCACGTGCCTCTGGTCCTCTTCTAAAAACAAGTCCGAGTACCTTCCATCGATACACAATCAAACCGGATGAAAACCGGCCTCGCTTGGAAGTTGGTTTCCTATCGTATTCGTAGCTAGTCCAAGATCACGTCCTTGTGCACCCCTCGTCATTTTGTTTAGCCACGCAAAGATGGGGTCAGCTATAGTGAGTAATTCTTTGATCTGGGTCAGTTGTGAGTTCCAATCCTGGTGTGGCAAGCCATACCGACAGCGTTTAGATCTGTTTATTATTCCTCCTCATACCTGAACCACACAAGTTCTCGTATACACGCGTATATACTCATCCCTATGAACGCACACACGCACACCCTATCCCTATGAGCATCTCTGAAAGATTGAGCCGGCATATCATCTTAAAATTTACTAAGTCACAGTAGGCATCTCGTCATCGACGGAAACGTCTCCTCCCATTGAATGTGCATCGCCGGAAATCCTGAAATAAATTCGAGAATAAATATGAGCATCAGAATTTGAACCTTGGTAGATTGAGGATACCACAGTCCTTTTAACCATATCATATATGTATAAAATAGAGAAGAGAAATACTCCCTCCATCCCATGATATAAAGGAAATCGCTTCGTTTCCACCGGCTGATAATACGCCCTCGTAAACCGCCTCCTCCCGATGACGCGTGTCCCGATGGGCCTCACCACTTCCCACCGCACAAATCTTATCCCATCTTCTCTCGATCCTCCCTCTTCCTCTCTTCCTCTCGTCCCCATCTCAAAAGGCGGCAAGCAAGAAGCAAGACGCAGCTGTGCAGAGACGCCGGAGCGATGCACAGCCGCAGCCTGCTGCGACATCCCGCCACACCGCCTCTTCGATACAGCAGTAGGATGCTCCGACAGCGAGCGGCGCTGGCCGCTGCTGCTAGCCCGCACGAGCTGCTCCATGGGGCAGGTTACGAACTGACGACCACTAGTGACGTCCCTGTGTTCCAAGTTCCAACAGCCCCGAGGCCCCGACGAGCGGCAACGTCGACGGCCGCTGCATCGCAGCTTCGGTGTTGTGGCCGCTGCATCGTAGCTTCGACGGCGGCATCGACTCCGACGGCCGCTTCATTGCAACTCCGACAACCGCAGCTCCAGCAGCGTCGACTCCGGCGGCCGGTGCATCGTAGCTCCGGCGGCGTCAGCTCCGACGGCGTCGACTGCATTGCAACTCCGACGACCGCAGCTCCGACGGCGTCGACTGCATTGCAACTCCGACGACCGCAGCTCCGACGGCGTCGACTGCATTGCAACTCCGACGACCGCAGCTCCAGCGGCGTCGACTCCGGTGGCCGGTGCATCATAGCTCCGGCGGCGTCGACTCCAACGGCCACTGCATTGCAACTACGACACCGCAGCTCCGACGGCATCGACTCCGACGGCCGCTGCATTGCAACTCCGATGACTGCAGCTCCAGCGGCGTTGACTCCGGCGATCGGTGCATCGTAGCTTCGGTGGCGTCAACTCCGACGGCCGCTGCATGGCAATGTTAGCTAAACTACAGAGTAGCTAGCTTTTCCAAGATCAAACGAAGACAGAAGAGGCTGCAGCTGCACTCTACATGCACACACACTTGCACTGGAGAAGCTCACGTACACTACTAACTTTGAAGCTTGACTGCTTGAGTTTACAAGAGATGGATGCATGCCCTTTTATAGGGGACTCCAAGGTACCTTGGTGCTGCACGTGTACAACCGGCGCACACACACTAGAAACTACACTACGTAGCAGAATTTACTACTTGCATGTACAGCTCATGCATGCACTATTCTCTTTGTGACACATCACTTCCTTACTAGCTAAGTCGTGCCGACATGCATTGGATATTTCTTGCTGCTAGCAGCCGTAGCAAATGCTTCTTGCTAATCTCCTGATATTTTTACTGCCACTGATACGCCCCGAGTAATCGACCCATTTCCCAAGCAGAGTCTCGCGAAATCTTCCCTCTTTACCTTTAATTACATCTGAAAATGATTTGTATACTTCATTATGACCATTTCGCGTCGGTTGCCCGTGGGACCCACTATCAAGAAATGTATCCACGGCTTTTTGTACCAGTTTTTCCTGGCACATTACTAAATCTGTTGGCGCTAATTCACTTCTTTTTAATAGATAGGCAAGATTGTTGTTTCGACAGATAACTCTCTCATATTTTATTCTTTCTTTTATTTTTTTGCTTCTTCCGAGAAAAAACTGTTAGACCAAAACTCTTTTAGGAAATCAAAAAATCCAGACTTCTATTGAATCGAGAAATTCGATTTACTGCTACGTTTGCTTCTTGCCATCCTGCAGCTACATGGCCTATTTTTTTTTAGAATCACCGGGGAAGGAGTCCCTCCACCTGAATATATTGCTCAAAATGGTCATAATGCCAGGAGAGTGGTCCAGTTTATAAGGAAAACCGGATCAAAAACCTTAACAAATTGACCCGTTTATGAGGAAAACCAAGCCGAAAACCAGACAAGTAACGAGTGTTACAAGAAAAGGAGAGGAACAGGACGCCCAACATAAGGCAAGACCTAGCTAGCATACTAACAGGACCAGGTAGATGAGGGGTGTGTCGAGGAATCACAATACCAAGACTCTACAAACAGCCTAACGCACTGCACCGTCGTGCGTATCAAACCCCACAGCACAACGGAGGAGCATCCACAATCAACGAGTGCCAAAGCTTAACACGAACCTTGTGCCAAAGCTTAACACGAACCTTGACTGAGCGCTCCACCACGGAAGTTCAAGACGATTAGCAAGTCGGGGAGGCGTCATTGCGTCGTCATTAAGCAAAGGTGAACCAAGACGAGACCAAGAGCCCGAGGCTCGCCTCAACAGAGCAGGGGCATGAGCATGCACAGAGCAGGCCAGAGACCACACGTAGGACAGCCTAAGAGAAACACCTGAAGAAGAACACACCACCCTCGGTCCTGAGCAGGACGCACCACCACGACCAACCCATGGAGCGTGCAAACGGGATCCAAAGTTCTTCCAGGTGACGCCCCAAAGAGGGAAGCGACGATGCCGACGCCGTCGCCCGACCCGACTGGGTCTTAGGCTTTCGCCCGAAGAACTGGATCCAAGGGTGCGTGAAGGGTGGACTCCACGGCGGCGCCTCCAAGAAGGTGAAACGACGTCCACCGACGCCGACGCCGTCGGCCGGCAAGAGCGCGGCAAGCTTTCGCCCGGAGCAACACCCACACCCCCACGCATAGCACCTCCGCTGACCCGCACACCTCCCACGAAGCCATCGCGCCATGACCAAGCAAAAGCCACCACAATCCTCGCCGCCGGCCAGACGCCGACGAGCCGAACACGGCCGAAACAGGCCAGATCCAGCAACCCATTGCTGCTGCTGCGCCACAGAAGAGCCCCGAGCAGGGAGGAAGGGCCGCCACTGTGACGCCCGGATAATCAAGCTACAGTAAACCTCTGCTAATGGTGCCACGTCACCTCGGTTACTGTTGATAAACTCGAGTTAGTTCAAAAACGATTCAAGTTAAAATTTAAAATATAGGCAAACAATAAAAGTTTTCAAATATTAAAACTAAAATGTTCGGAGTGAACCAAATATTGCATAGATAATAATGGTGGAGAAATCTAAATTTAATAAAATGCTTAAGTGTTCAAAATAATTAAAATAGAGGTTTAAATGTTAAAATAAATGCCTTTTCAATTTTATAAAATATTAAACTATTTTAATTTGGGTTGAGGATTAATGTGGCAATAGTATATTTAAAAGTATTAATTTAAGTGCTAGTGATAATTTTTATAAAACTAAAATAAAAGAAAACTAAAAGTAAAACAGTAAAAGAAAGATAAATAAAAACAAAAGAAACAAAACAGAAAATTAACTAACAAAAAAAAGGAAAAGAACCCCCGGGCTCCGGCCCAGCAGGCCTGGCCCAACCAACTGGCCGGCCCACTCCCTCTCCTTATCCTCAACCCCCCCCCCCCCCCCGGAACCCTAGCCCGATCCCCATTCGCCCCCTCCCACTCGCTCCCCCATTCTCCCCCACTCCCCCGATCCCCCCAGGATCTGGATCGGGAGCGCCCAACGCTCGCCGCCCGACCCAGGCGCCCCCGACGGCCACCTCGTCGGAGCCCCTCGCCGCCGTCGCCCGGAGCCGTCAACCGACGCCGCCCCGCCCCGCCATCGAACCTCCTCCTCGCCCCTCCTCCCTCGCACGTCGCCCGCCCGTGGCCTCTGCCTCGCCGACGTCGTCACCGAACGCCGCCGCCTCGACCTATCCTCCTCGCCGGCGACGCGTCCCCGTCCTCCTCCTCGACCCCCACTGCCACCCCCTACAGCTACGCGGTGAGCTGCCGCGCCGGTCGCGCCTCCCCTCTTCCCCCTCTCTGCTCCCGGCCAAGCCCGATGCGCGCGCCCGCGCACCGCCGTTCCGCACCCGAGCGCCCCGAGTGTGCTCGGCCGCGCTCACCGCCGCATCCGCCACGATCCCGCGCGCTCCATGCTGCGTCGTGCCCGCGCATGCCCCGCTCGCTCCTTGCCTGCTGCTGCTGCTCACGCCGACCCCGCCACCGCGCGCTCACCGCAGCGCCCCGCAGCTCCTCCGCCGCACGGCGCCCGCTGCTGCGGCCTCGCTGGCCCGCACGCTCGCAACTGCGCATCGCTTCAGCTCCGCCACTCGCCGCCCCGCTCCGGCCTCCCTCGCCGTGCTCCGCCTCCCCATGCCGGTCGCTGGTCGCTCGCCGTTGCCCGCATCGCTGCGCCGGCGCGCCCGGTTCCACACGGGCGCCGGCGCCCGTAGAACCCGTCGCCCGCACGCCCGAACTGATATGGCCCTTAGGGCCAATGACATGTGGGGCCGGCCCCTGTGAAACGTTTTTTTATAAATAATTAATTAAAATTAATTTAAAAATTAATTAATTAATTAAATTAATTAATCCTGATTAGGTAGTTAATTAAAACCTAATTAATATACTAATAAAACTAACTAATGTTGATTAGTGATCAGTCAATGACAGTGGGGCCCCCTATCGGTTTGACCCAGTCAACGGTCAGAGTTGACCGCTGACGTCATGCTGACGTCATAAAATGATTTTCGAATTAAATAAATTCTGTTAATTCTAAAATTGAATTAAAACTTTAAAAATTAATATAAAATAAACCGTAGCTCGGATGGAAAAACTTTGTACCTGAAAGTTGCTCAGAACAACGAGACGAATCCGAATACGCAGTCCGTTCATCCACCACGCGTCCCTAGCATAGTGAACCTGTAACATTTCACCTCCGGTTCATCTGTACGAAAACGCGAAACATCGGGAATACTTTCCCGGATGTTTTCCCCCTTCGCCGGTATCACTCCTTACCGCGTTAGGGCACACCTAACACCGCGTTTGCTTTGTCATGCATCGTTATGAATCTGTTTGCATTGTATTCATTGTTTCTTCCCCCTCTTCTCTCCGGTAGACTACGAGACCGACGCCGCTGCTGGTGCCCCGTATGACTACGAAGTTGACGACCCCTCTCTCTTGTCTGAGCAACCAGGCAAGCCCCCCCCCCCTTGATCACCAGATATCGCCTATTCTTCTCTATACTGCTTGCATTAGAGTAGTGTAGCATGTTACTGCTTTCGGTTAATCCTATACTGATGCATAGCCTGTCATTGTTGCTACAGTTGTTACCCTTACCTGCTATCCTACTGCTTAGTATAGGATGCTAGTGTTCCATCAGTGGCCCTACACTCTTGTCCGTCTGCCATGCTATACTACTGGGCCGTGATCACTTTGGGAGGTGATCACGGGTATATACTATATACATTATATACATGACACATGTGGTGACTAAAGTCGGGTCGGCTCGAGGAGTACCCGCAAGTGATTCTGATGAGGGGGCTGAAAGGACAGGTGGCTCCATCCCGGTAGAGGTGGGCCTGGGTTCCTGACGGCCCCCGACTGTTACTTTATGGAGGAGCGACAGGGCAGGTTGAGACCGCCTAGGTGAGAGGTGGGCCTGGCCCTGGTCGACCTTCGCGGATACTTAACACGCTTAACGAGATCTTGGTATTTGATCTGAGTCCGGCCATTTGGTCTATACGCACTAGCCATCTACGCGGTAGTAGCTATGGGCATCCCGGCGTCGTGGTATCAGCCGAAGCTCTTTTTGACGTCAGCGACGGAGCGGCGCGCGCCAGATTGGACTGGAACGCCACTAGGCTAGGTCTGCTTCTGGCCGCCCTCGCAACGTGCAAGTGTGCAATGGGCGATGGGCCCAGACCCCTGCGCGCATAGGATTTAGACCGGCGTGTTGACCTCTCGGTGGAGCCTAGGTGGGGCTGCGACGTGTTGATCTTCCGAGGCCGGGCATGACCCCGAAAAGTGTGTCCGGCCAAATGGGATCGAGCGTGTTGGGTTATGTGGTGCACCCCTGCAGGGAAGTTTATCTATTCGAATAGTCGTGTCCCTCGGTAAAAGGACGACCCGGAGTTGTACCTTGTCCTTATGACAACTAGAACCGGATACTGAATAAAATACACCCTTCCAAGTGCCAGATACAACCCGGTGATCGCTCTCTAACAGGGCGACGAGGAGGGGATCGCCGGGTAGGATTATGCTATGCGATGCTACTTGGAGGACTTCAATCTACTCTCTTCTACATGCTGCAAGATGGAGGTGCCAGAAGCGTAGTCTTCGACAGGACTAGCTATCCCCCTTTATTCTGGCATTCTGCAGTTCAGTCCACTGATATGGCCCTTTACACATATACCCATGCATATGTAGTGTAGCTCCTTGCTTGCGAGTACTTTGGATGAGTACTCACGGTTGCTTTTCTCCCTCTTTTCCCCCTTTCTATACCTGATTGTCGCAACCAGATGCTGGAGTCCAGGAGCTAGAGATCCCGAGGATGATTCTACATGGAGTTCGGCTTCGAGGAGTAGTTAGGAGGTCCCAGGCAGGAGGCCTTGCCTTTTCGATCGTTGCTACTTTTGTGCTAGCCTTCTTAAGGCAAACTTGTTTAACTTATGTCTGTACTCAGATATTGTTGCTTCTGCTGACTCGTCTGTGATCGAGCACTTGTATTCGAGCCCTCGAGGCCCCTGGCTTGTATTATGATGCTTGTATGACTTATTTATGTTTTAGAGTTGTGTTGTGATATCTTCCCGTGAGTCCCTGATCTTGATCGTACACATTTGCGTGCATGATTAGTGTACGGTCAAATCGGGGGCGTCACAAGTTGGTATCAGAGCCGACTGCCTATAGGAATCCCCCTTCCACACTCCTTGGCCGAAGTCGAGTCTAGACATTTCAAAAAAAATTACTAACATGGCTGTGTGTCTTACGGGCCCACGTCGCCATTGGGTGGTATTAGGATCTTTTACTCCTTGCCTATACTCTGGGACTCTGATCTCTCTTCTATTCGGGTTAAATGAATTTTACTAAATCTAACATTAGGATCTCGTTATCACTTTCACCCGGAGAGCCCCTTATTACTGATGATCGTCTGCTGCACGTGAAGACCCGGAAGATACTCTCCGCTGATAACCCGAGAACTTGTGTTCATCGCTTTTGCAATTCCCTTTCATCGATAAACTCCTATGGATAACCACGTATACTCGCCATTCATACAATGTTTCCCAGTTGATCTTGTTATTACAAGATACCCCGAAATTCTCTCTGTTGTTCCGAGAATCCTTTGAGCTTACTACCTTGCTGTTCTTTGTCACCTGAATACCCCTACGGATAATTCTCGCACTTACCGAGTATCCGCTCATCCCCAGTTGATTCAAGTATTTCACAAAAGTGTTCAAAATACCATTCGATCTTCCGAAAATCCTCAGGAGCCTTTTGCTCTTGAAATTCTTGCTTACTTGCATTATGATTAATCTTAAGTCTCGTAATCTTATTGGCATCTCTTGTCATTATCATTTTGAGTCCGTTGATTCAATTTATTGCGATGCTCGCATTCCTCAGTCGAATCCTAGAATTCATCCTTCCGGCTCAGATGTCATTTGAACAGGAGCTGGTTCTCGACTAATCAAATTACTATCGATTGTACCCCTAAGCCTACTCAACTTATCCATCCTTGATCAGAGCGTAGCTTCTGACCCCCTGATTTGGAAATCATAATTCTTTTGCATTTGAACTTTGGGTTAGTCAGTTGTTTCTATAATCAGATCTCCTTGCATTCTTCTTCCTCTGGTTGAGTACCGATGCTCACATAAGATCCCTTGTGGACCATCGGTTCCTTTGTTGGATTTTATCCGACAGTGTCCTTCATATTGAATAACCTTGTGAGCCTTTCCACGGGTATATAATGCCTTTGGTAAATTGTATCTTCTGCTTTGTCAACCATGCTCTACTTTTGAGCTTGTGTTGTTTACTTTTGAAGTTCGTGGTATATGTTCCTAAGATGCCCTGATGGGTTGAACCTATACCTTCCCTAAAAACCGTATGAACCCGAAGGTTTTCACAAGCCATACCCTTCTGGTATTTTACCAGATAATTTTCTACCATACAACTTCATCGAACGCGAGAAGTAAATGAAAGGTTATGCATTGGAGAAGTGGGAGTCGACCTTGAACTTTGCGTTCATGCCCATGGACACGATGTAGATCTTATCATTAAAGCTTTTCTTAAATTAATTATTCCATTGGTATAAGTTCATCTTATATCTGGGATCTGGCCTTTTTCAATCGTGGTTCCGACCATGTTCTCCTTTAAATACCATTTCTCGTGCAAGTTTAAGCACTTGTCTTCTGCAGAGCAATACCCTAGTCCAACCTCTACTTTGATCTGTCGTCGAGCATTACCCCCCTGGTATCTCGAGATTATCACGGAACAGCATAACTTATTATGAGTTCTCCATCAAGTGCTACATTCTCATTGATTCCAATTTTCCACGGGCTCTGAGTTATTAATCACGCAAAGACACAGATAACTGAACCGAGTCCGCACTACGGTTCAACAACTCTTAGTAATCTTCTTTAAGTACGAGTTTGTACCCGATCACGCCATTCCTAGCCTGTTTGGCTATATCATTATCTTGATGATTTTAACTGTGCTACCTGGACCTTCCCAGCGCACAAATTTCGACAGTGAGCTAATCTTGCATCGATCTCCCTCGTCATATCACTTCTCCTTGAATAGCAAACTTGATTTCGAGTTTGTGCCCTATCCGTGGTTCCAATAACCTTTCGCTTTCATCATTCCTTTGACTTGATGTCATCGTCGATCTACATCTTCTTGAAAACCTCTCGACAAATTTGTCGTGATCTTTGTCAACAATTTGACTTCTTCCAAGTTGTGTGTCGAAATTCAGGATGAGAAATACCATCCTTGCCCCTCGATGAATTGTGTTATCATCGACAACATTCTTACCTCCCCCCAACACAAACTTGTTCATATTTTGTGTTGTATCTTGATTTCCCCTACTATCCAACTTATGTTATGTTCTACCGTGGAGTATTACCATCTTTGATGTCAAGAATGTCGTGAACATTACTCCACCTATTAAGAATTCTTGGTACAGTGATACTTCTCACATCACCATTCTTTCTTGGTCCCCGCATAGTTTCTAAACGAAATACCGACAAATGGTCTATGATGTGTAAATTCTAAACTTCTAGCAACCCTATTACTTTGAAGTTATTGGTCTATAGTTTCATTCTATGTCTATGGCTTAATGAATCATCATTCGAACATTGATTGTGCTACCTAGCCCATATTTCGGGTGCACATTTCAACCAATGTTTAACTGTGTATGTTTTCCTCGAGCATGCATCATTAAGTCATTCGATCTAGCTAATGTTATCTCCTTGTTCACATAGTGGTGGAAATCCATCTTTTGGAAATCTCAATGGATTGTCGCTGAGTTAATCAGTCACCTCCTCACCTCTCCTTGATGTAATGATGAACCCTTGTTCGGAACTCGCTTCCATAGTTCATCTCCCGAGAATCTTCGATGTCGTTTCGACAATTTGTGTTGCACCTTTCTTCTCAGGCAACCTGAGTCTGAGTTATCCTGACACCAATCAGATCTGAATCTCGGTCAGATATGATGGTTGGAACATATTTCCAAGAGTTATAACATTGGCCTATTTATGACCCGGTAAGGTGATGATACCCAGCACACCTGGCGGGAGGACCTATTGTTATAAGTTTTCCCTTTTAGCAAGGTTAGCTATTCTTCCAAGAGGAAATTGTAAGACTTATTCTATAAGTTGTTCCTGATGGATCCTTTTTGTTTCCAAAGCCTGATCTTCACCTGTTGACCATGTCAATACTATCTTGAAGCATGTCTATGGTACTCCGATTTTCAACAGGAACATTTGAAGAACAATGTAAAATTTTCTTTGTCCATTATCCAAACACCGTTGTATGGGTGATGTCATGAAATTTCTCTCACCTTACCTAAAGAGTTTTCTACATTATATCTTGTCCTGGATATCATGCTCTGCTTGTCCTTGGGAAGGATACACCCTTGAAATATGTGTTTAAACACATTTTCCTTTCCATTCTTCTGTTTAATCTGATAATCATATTTTCCTTTCCATTGTTTGGTTTAACCTTTCTGGTGATCTATATGATCTAAGCAGTAATATTCTCCTGCTTATGTAAACACCTCGGTGTACAATTCTGTCAGCAAGACCCTGTTACTATTGTTGATGACATCCCGGTAGCCACCGATGGACGAGAACTTTGCCTTATGGTCCGCCTCGTTTCAACGAGCAGGAAAATGGTTCTCTTCGTCCCTCGCCCTTGGTACCAACGTGTTGCCGACATAACTGACAGGGTACTCTCTGACATGCCTTGCTATCATGACCGTGCAACATGTCACTGCTCCTATAAAAAAAAACCACATGGTGGGCCCATACCCCACAGTTCCACAGGATCGAAAACTGACTCTCCTGTACACCGTGTTGTCAGAATTATTCCTCGCTCTTGACTTTGTATGTAATTCACGGGCCACCTGCCTAGTGATCTATACTCGTATTAGATGCAATGCTTATTCACATTGCTCTAAACCCCTTCAACACTTTGTTTCAGGCAACGAACGATTGCCTATGCGCTTGAAAACTTCTATTTTTGTACCTTCTTACTTTGCTCTCGATAATTTCTTAAGTTGCAATTCGAGAGTTACTTTCCGCCACCTTCGCCGATGTTATCGACCAGATAGTCAACCTTACGGAGGTCTGTTCTCCCGGAATACCCACCCTTCATTCCTTCGTAAGTACGATGGAGTTCCCGAAGAAAGGACGACAACTTTATCATGATGACCTGAAACAGCAGAATGAAGACATCAATGTAATGGATCAACCTCTTCGAGAAGAACAACCAAGACCAAGAACACTCCCTAGAATTTCGTAACCCGAACCTTCACCCTTTACTTCCCTCTTAAATCTCGGGACGAGATTTCTTGTAGTGGAGGAGAATTGTGACGCCCGGATAATCAAGCTACAGTAAACCTCTACTAATGGTGCCACGTCACCTCGGTTACTGTTGATAAACTCGAGTTAGTTCAAAAACGATTCAAGTTAAAATTTAAAATATAGGCAAACAATAAAAATTTTCAAATATTAAAACTAAAATGTTCGGAGTGAACCAAATATTGCATAGATAATAATGGTGGAGAAATCTAAATTTAATAAAATGCTTAAGTGTTCAAAATAATTAAAATAGAGGTTTAAATGTTAAAATAAATGCCTTTTCAATTTTATAAAATATTAAACTATTTTAATTTGGGTTGAGGATTAATGTGGCAATAGTATATTTAAAAGTATTAATTTAAGTGCTAGTGATAATTTTTATAAAACTAAAATAAAAGAAAAATAAAAGTAAAACAGTAAAAGAAAGATAAATAAAAAGAAAAGAAACAAAACAGAAAATTAACTAACAAAAAAAAGGAAAAGAACCCCCGGGCTCCGGCCCAGCAGGCCTGGCCCAACCAACTGGCCGGCCCACTCCCTCTCCTTACCCCCCCCCCCCCCGGAACCCTAGCCCGATCCCCATTCGCCCCCTCCCACTCGCTCCCCATTCTCCCCCACTCCCCCGATCCCCCCAGGATCTGGATCGGGAGCGCCCAACGCTCGCCGCCCGACCCAGGCGCCCCCGACGGCCACCTCGTCGGAGCCCCTCGCCGCCGTCGCCCGGAGCCGTCAACCGACGCCGCCCCGCCCCGCCATCGAACCTCCTCCTCGCCCCTCCTCCCTCGCACGTCGCCCGCCCGTGGCCTCTGCCTCGCCGACGTCGTCAGCGAACGCCGCCGCCTCGACCTATCCTCCTCGCCGGCGACGCGTCCCCGTCCTCCTCCTCGACCCCCACTGCCACCCCCTACAGCTACGCAGTGAGCTGCCGCGCCGGTCGCGCCTCCCCTCTTCCCCCCTCTCTGCTCCCGGCCACGCCCGATGCGCGCGCCCGCGCACCGCCGTTCCGCACCCGAGCGCCCCGAGTGTGCTCGGCCGCGCTCACCGCCGCATCCGCCACGATCCCGCGCGCTCCATGCTGCGTCGTGCCCGCGCATGCCCCGCTCGCTCCTTGCCTGCTGCTGCTGCTCACGCCGACCGCGCCACCGCGCGCTCACCGCAGCGCCCCGCAGCTCCTCCGCCGCACGGCGCCCGCTGCTGCGACCTCGCTGGCCCGCACGCTCGCAACTGCGCACCGCTTCAGCTCCGCCACTCGCCGCCCCGCTCCGGCCTCCCTCGCCGTGCTCCGCCTCCCCACGCCGGTCGCTGGTCGCTCGCCGTTGCCCGCATCGCTGCGCCGGCGCGCCCGGTTCCACACGGGCACCGGCGCCCGTAGAACCCGTCGCCCGCACGCCCGAACTGATATGGCCCTTAGGGCCAATGACATGTGGGGCCGGCCCCTGTGAAACGTTTTTTTAAAAATTAATTTAAAAATTAATTAATTAATTAAATTAATTAATCCTGATTAGGTAGTTAATTAAAACCTAATTAATATACTAATAAAACTAACTAATGTTGATTAGTGATCAGTCAATGACAGTGGGGCCCTCCTGTCGGTTTGACCCAGTCAACGGTCAGAGTTGACCGCTGACGTCATGCTGATGTCATAAAATGATTTTCGAATTAAATAAATTCTGTTAATTCTAAAATTGAATTAAAACTTTAAAAATTAATATAAAATAAACCGTAGCTCGGATGGAAAAACTTTTACCTGAAAGTTGCTCAGAACGACGAGACGAATCCGAATACGCAGTCCGTTCATCCGCCACGCGTCCCTAGCATAGTGAACCTGTAACATTTCACCTCCGGTTCATCTGTCCGAAAACGCGAAACATCGGGAATACTTTCCCGGATGTTTTCCCCCTTCGCCGGTATTACTCCTTACCGCGTTAGGGCACACCTAACACCACGTTTGCTTTGTCATGCATCGTTATGAATCTGTTTGCATTGTATTTACTGTTTCTTCCCCCTCTTCTCTCCGGTAGACTACGAGACCGACGCTGCTGCTGCCCAGTTCGACTACGGAGTTGACGACCCCTCCTACTTGCCAGAGCAACCAGGCAAGCCCCCCCCCTGATCACCAGATATCGCCTATTCTTCTCTATACTGCTTGCATTAGAGTAGTGTAGCATGTTACTGCTTTCGGTTAATCCTATACTGATGCATAGCCTGTCATTGTTGCTACAGTTGTTACCCTTACCTGCTATCCTACTGCTTAGTATAGGATGCTAGTGTTCCATCAGTGGCCCTACACTCTTGTCCGTCTGCCATGCTATACTACTGGGCCGTGATCACTTTGGGAGGTGATCACGGGTATATACTATATACTTTATATACATGACACATGTGGTGACTAAAGTCGGGTCGGCTCGAGGAGTACCCGCAAGTGATTCTGATGAGGGGGCTGAAAGGACAGGTGGCTCCATCCCGGTAGAGGTGGGCCTGGGTTCCTGACGGCCCCTGACTGTTACTTTATGGAGGAGCGACAGGGCAGGTTGAGACCGCCTAGGTGAGAGGTGGGCCTGGCCCTGGTCGACGTTCGCGGATACTTAACACGCTTAACGAGATCTTGGTATTTGATCTGAGTCTGGCCATTTGGTCTATACGCACTAGCCATCTACGCGGGAGTAGCTATGGGCATCCTGGCATCGTGGTATCAGCCGAAGCTCTTTTTGACGTCAGCGACGGAGCGGCGCGCGCCAGATTGGACTGGAACGCCACTAGGCTAGGTCTGCTTCTGGCCGCCCTCGCAACGTGCAAGTGTGCAATGGGCGATGGGCCCAGACCCCTGCGCGCATAGGATTTAGACCGGCGTGTTGACCTCTCGGTGGAGCCTAGGTGGGGCTGCGACGTGTTGATCTTCCGAGGCCGGGCATGACCCAGAAAAGTGTGTCCGGCCAAATGGGATCGAGAGTGTTGGGTTATGTGGTGCATCCCTGCAGGGAAGTTTATCTATTCGAATAGTCGTGTCCCTCGGTAAAAGGACGACCCGGAGTTGTACCTTGACCTTATGACAACTAGAACCGGATACTGAATAAAATACACCCTTCCAAGTGCCAGATACAACCCGGTGATCGCTCTCTAACAGGGCGACGAGGAGGGGATCGCCGGGTAGGATTATGCTATGCGATGCTACTTGGAGGACTTCAATCTACTCTCTTCTACATGCTGCAAGATGGAGGCTGGCCAGAAGCGTAGTCTTCGACAGGACTAGCTATCCCCCTTTATTCTGGCATTCTGCAGTTCAGTCCACTGATATGGCCCCTTTACACATATACCCATGCATATGTAGTGTAGCTCCTTGCTTGCGAGTACTTTGGATGAGTACTCACGGTTGCTTTTCTCCCTCTTTTCCCCCTTCTATACCTGATTGTCGCAACCAGATGCTGGAGTCCAGGAGCTAGAGATCCCGAGGATGATTCTACATGGAGTTCGGCTTCGAGGAGTAGTTAGGAGGTCCCAGGCAGGAGGCCTTGCCTTTTCCATCGTTGCTACTTTTGTGCTAGCCTTCTTAAGGCAAACTTGTTTAACTTATGTCTGTACTCAGATATTGTTGCTTCTGCTGACTCGTCTGTGATCGAGCACTTGTATTCGAGCCCTCGAGGCCCCTGCTTGTATTATGATGCTTGTATGACTTATTTATGTTTTAGAGTTGTGTTGTGATACCTTCCAGTGAGTCCCTGATCTTGATCGTACACATTTGCGTGCATGATTAGTGTACGGTCAAATCGGGGGCGTCACAGCCACCCCACCCCAACTCGCCGGACGAGCTACCAGATCGGCAGCCGACCGGCCGAAGCCCCAGCCTGAACCACCACGGCACCTAGCCGGAGAAGACGCTGCAGGAGGCCTCCAGGACGCGCAACAGAGGAGCCGAGCCTCCCTCCACCGCCCGCGCCAACTGCCGCCTGCGGATCCCAGATCGGATCGGGACCGAACAGGCCCGACGACTGCGACCTCGCGCACCGCGACGGTGCGCCCACCACCGCGACCAGACGCCGCGACGCACGCCGAAGACCGCCTCCGCCGCGAGCAAGGACGCTGCCCCGGAGCCGAACGCCGGACAGCCGCCACCCGCACGCGAGATCCCCTCCTCCCGAGTGAGCAGCGGCCAGAGAGCACCCCGCCGCCGCCGGCTCCGCGCAGGCTTTGCCTGCCGGAGGTCACCGGCGACGGCGAGGAGGAGAGGGGCTGGTGAGGGGAGGCTGCAGGAGGAGCGGAGGTCGCCGCCCGTGTCGCCCCGGGGAGGGAGCGGCGCCGGCCTAGATATTTTGAGGCAACAAGATTATTTCCAACAGGCAACTCCGACGACCGCAGCTCCGGCGGCGTCAACTCGGACGGCGACTGCATCGCAGCTCCGACGTTGTCGTGGCTGCTGCATTGCAACTCTAGCGTCCGTTGCATCGCAGCTCCGGCAGTGTCGTGGTCACTGCACTGTACCTCTGGCGGGGTCAGCAACCGCTGCATCGCAGCTCCGGCAACGTCAACTCGGACGGCGGCGTCGCAGCCGCTGCTGCTGTGCTGGTTGGTGTGCTTGGAGCGCGAGAGTGGGCACTGCATGGGTTCCTGCGTTCCAAGATGTGCGTTGAGAGCAAGTTTGACTCGCAGGCCACCAAGCGATTGGCTACGATATGCACGATCGGACGGTTATGAAGGAGACTTATAACTGGGAGCTATCAGCCGGCTTACACCTAGCACTCGCCTGATATAAAAGCGTTTAGATGAGACTAGGCTAAGACCGCAACCCAAGATTAAGGTAGAGGAGCTGCGAGGTGCAACTGCATAACTGATGGGAACGGATCTCCTTCATGCAAGGACAACCGAGATTCACAAGTCAGCATATAACTGCTTAAATTGATGGGATTGATTTATTTCCCATGTGCTAAACCAGGAGAGGAATAAGATGAGATGGCCAACCCAGGAGGCGAACCCCAGCCTCTTACTCCAATTAAGGTGTGTCCAACTGACAAATTGAAGATACGAGTATTCAAACAAACATATCAGGTGCGCCGACGTCTGATCGCAGATCACAACTGCCTTTCGCGCTTTTTCTGTTCCATACATTTA
Source organism: Triticum aestivum (assembly GCF_018294505.1). NCBI lineage: Eukaryota > Viridiplantae > Streptophyta > Magnoliopsida > Poales > Poaceae > Triticum > Triticum aestivum. The sequence continues at coordinate 434,130,524 of NC_057802.1, forward strand.
CAGTACCAGATCGATCAGTGTGCAAACATTGGCCCTCTCCTGCCCAGGCACTGCGCTCCACAGTAAAAACAGTTCAGGGCGTCGAAGGCCCGTCAGGCAACTTTGTCTTCCTCTTCCTTCCAAGAATGGACGCCTTCTGCAGCCTCGCACCCCGGACGCGCCACTTCCTGAAGGCGGACATCGACTCCCTAGCAGATTCAAACACTTCACGGCGAAAAGAACCAAAGTTAACCCGAGTCGGAGTGGTTGATATGGTAGGGGAAAACAAACAGGGGAACGAGTAAGTGCATGAGGGAGATGTTTGTACCTTGAGCTTCTTCTTTTGTAAGGCGTGTTGCGAACTTGGGCACTGTCATCGTCGAAGAGCTGTGTGCCTTGCTTAGTATCTCCTTGTACCTACTGGTGAACGCGTAGCGCAAGAACTGGCCAATGCTCTTGTCACCCACCCTGTTGATGCAGCCATGCAAACTTCATAATTCGGCGAGGAAAATAATTTAGTCTGACCATTATAGTAGGGAAGTAATAACTCAAGTGTGGGGTTAAAGATCGAATTCCCCCTCTATTACACCACTTATTACCTTTCAAAGTTTTGTGCTAGTCACATAGTCTAGTCCATACAAATTAATGGGATTGGGAATAGACAAAAGGAAAAAATGGTGTAAAGTTACCTCAAATAGTAGATGATATGCATTTAGAAACAAACTTTGAATGGTACAGTGAAATGTATTAAGAATGTGTGTGTCTGTGTGTGTGTGGGGGGGGGGGGGGGGTGGATAATATATAAGGGCATCTCCAATGGTAGGCGCCTATATAGGCGCTTGTGGCGTGAAAAATAAATATCCAGAAAATAAAAAGGGATCTAGCACCCTCTCTTCGAATGGGAGGCGCTAATAACAGGCTCTAATTACCAATTAGAAAGAAGTGCCCAGCTCTCGTGCGTGAAAGGAAACAGCCTAGCGCTCGATGCTTTTCTTTGCATCAATGCCACACTAGGCGCTGGGAATAAACAGCCTAACCGACGATCTACTGGGATTTCTTTCCTGGCGCCCTGGCCTAGCGCCTCCCATTGGAGATGCCCAAACATCACTACATAACAACTTCATGGTATCCCTTGCTCATTGTACGAACTACAAAGCCAACACCTAACAATATTTCACAGAACTGACAAAATTGGAACAGCAGTGAGGACTCCACCTCCTGCGGGGGGTCTTTCAAACTGAATGTGGACAGTAAACCAGATGGGTTGGGTGACTTGGGTCAATTTTATCACCTGCATATAGAAGGGGAGCAATTCAGAGCCTTTCCTGGTCTGCTTATAAGGAAATTCAGAGCTCCAAACTGAGCACAAAAGAATGTGCCACACAATGCATGTCATGAAATGACACGTTGGCATTGTGATTGACATAGATCATATCTAATCTGAGAATAGTTACACATTTTCAACCTATTCACCTGAACCATCAGGAGAAACTCAAATCCCAATTAGGATCACTCAGAGTATAACCAATTCACTGTCAAGTGGCACCTCTATATGTTCACCCAGTTTCTCACGACATGTGCTACAGGCGGCTAGCCGGCTACTAAACATTCAATTATTTATGTTCAAGTGCAACTAAAATTGAAGGCAAATCACCATTGAGATCTATATCTGGGTCCTTGAAATTTCCAGATTACGATGATTACAGTCAGCTCTTGTCCTAATTAAGTACATCGTCCAGAGTATGCCTTCGAAAAGGGACAAACCTCAAATAACCATAACTTACTTATTCAGGAAAATTTAGTTACACACTGTCGCAACGCGGCAAAATTATGCTAACGCTGGTGGCCAGTGAATTTTTTCAGCAGAGGCAGGGATGGGGTCCAATGGTCCTACGTATTGAAGGTGCCTGAGGAGGGAGCAATGCAGTAGCTGCAGTATTTTGAACTGGTTCATGTTCTGTTCTAGTGTTTTCCTAGTGACCTGATTGTAAGTAGTTTTTTTTACATGATTGTAAGTAGTTTCTGTGCTGGGAGCTGCCTTATTTGGAATATATTTGATCATTTCGAAGCGACCATATACTACCTTATTCGGAATAAAATGAAAGAACAAGAAGAACAATCAATCACATTTCAAGAAGGTGCGGTTTATTTGAATCTTGTTAGAAGCAAAACTGAAACTAAAAGGCTAAAGCAAAAAGGCATGTCTCACTATGACTTATTAAATCATTTGTTGGAGCAGACAAAAGGGAGCTTGCTGCCAAGTGCCAAATAGGAACAGTAGAACATGCTCAAACCATGAGGCTGGAAGTTATGATCATTTGGATTAAACACCAATTTGAACATAGTTTGGTTAAATTGAGATGGGAGATAACATTGTGAGTGTGGTTAAAAGCATGTGTTAGTCTGGGCCCTCAGTAAAGAAAACCATATGATTGCATTTCTGTTAGCAGGAGTTAACTTTACCTACGCACAATTCATAGTATTAACTGCATCTTCTCCCCAAGATTACAGCTACTTGAACTTACAGAAGTTCCTCCTATGTTAACTTAATATGCCACTGCAATTCTCTTTTTTATGGGCATGTAAGCATTTAATTTTTTACAAAAACAGAATACATGTAGAAAGGATAATGCATTGTAGTGTTGTATGCCTACACAATTACCCAGTTATTGCAACTGAGAATGGAGTGGGTAATCTATTTCTAACAAAATCGTATAGAAACATTTAATTGAGAATTTGCGAATTCAAGATTGCACAGAGAAAGGTCATGAGATAGAAAAAAATGGAAATAAAATAGAATGTGTAACTGAGGTCGTTCAGAACTTACAGAGGAACAATCTTGCATCCAAGCTCATAAAAGTAAGGGCACCGAACCCTCAAATCAACACAGGCTGCATCAGCTTGGATCTCCTTCCGAGTTCTGCATGCAAATTACGTCACACAAGCCACAAAATTCAACCAATGGGTATTTTCATTCAGTTAAAAAGGGTATTTACTTAAAAGCAGCATTAAGTTGACACGAGGAATTTCCATGTAAACTTGTTGAAATGAGAACGATAACTACATACTACTGCATCCAGTATATATTAGTGTCTCTCTCAAGAATTACTACAAATACAAAAAACAGATTACAAAGAAGCCTACTTCTGGGTGAAGCAAGGAGGGACAGTTATTGACACCGCTTGTTCCAGAGACAGCATTCCATGCGCAAGCCAAAATGGAAGGTCTACTTTAGCACCCTTTTCAACCTGAACATAAAGAATATAAGAAATTAAGCATTGGAACCAGATAAATACTCTGATTCATTTTCCACAGTGGCAAGAAAAGGTGCTAAAAAACCAAAGCATCTAACTCCCAGTTGGTGTTCGCTAAGAAATAAGGCAGAAGGGCAAAAGAAAGCATCTAGCATTCCATATCAATTTTGCAAACTAAAATATGATGCATCTATCTCAGGTAAATATCATTCAACTAGTCAACGTACTTGAAAAGTAACTTGCTCAAGAACAAACAGATCAGAGGAAGAATTGGCAGCAGTTGCCCATAGCAAGTTTAACATAGCAGTTAAACATAAATACACAAATGCCGTTGGGCAGATGCTTACAGTCTTACACTAAGGGTGAAAAAAGATGCTTACACTGTTTCTCTCGGCACCAGGATCTAGCAGACCAACGCCATTTGCAGTTACTTGGAAAACAACCGAAATAAGCTGCAATTACAGTAGAGTATTCATGCCATCTGCACAAGCATAAATGAAACCAGAGGATAACACGAGCATGGTTACCTCCTCCTCCATGAGGATGTCGGCAACATCGTAGTAACAAGGCATTTGCGCCAGGTGGGACAGGTCACTGTTTCTTATTCTCAACCCTGCATGAACAATTTGCAGTATGCCGATGAGAGAAAGTCCAATTCACTCACCAAATGTGGCCTCCTATATATTAAGGCTCCACTTGGATGTTGATGTTGATATTGAGGGCCATGGAATTGAATTGGTCCCAACATCAAACCTCGCAGACATTGATATTGAAATTGAACCTGAATAATGTTGTTTGGATGTGTTCAAGAATAGACACTTGGAATTCACATGAGAGACTCAATTCTGAATATTATTTGGATGATCATTTTCCAAAATGGAATTGCTCATTTGTAATAGGATGAACATTGTACTTTGAATATAGGGAAACGCTCTTATATTTCTCTACAGAGGGAGTAATGTTTAAAACTAACTTGTGTGCAACATGTGAATATCTGTGGAAGGTTATACTCCCTCCGTTCCTAAATACTTGTCTTTCTAGGCATTTCAACAAGTGACTACATACGGAGTAAAATGAGTGAATCTACACTCTAAAATATGTCTACATACATCCGTATGTGATAGTCATTTGAAATGCCTAGAAAGACAAGTATTTAGGAACGGAGGGAGTATATGTCAAGAATACAACAGCAGCACCTGTACAGAAATAACAGCACCTACACAGGCACAGCAGCGCTTACACAACAGCAGCCGCCATGGGGGCGAGGGGAAAAGGCTCGGTCGCCATGGGGTCCCGGCGGTGGTGGGTGAGGGGGCGACGCGGCGGTCGCCATGAGTGGCAGGAGGCAGCGGCCGTGGTGGTCGAGCCGCATCCGACATGGAGGACGCCGTCGTGAGGGGCAGATGGGCCGACGCTTAACGCCGCAGAGAGAAAGGAGGGGGGTGGGCGGGGAGATAAGAGGAGGATGAGGGCTGACCTGCGCCGCCGCCGTCGAGGCCTGCTGTGCTTCCCAGCGCCGCTCCTCGTGTCCTCCCGCGCGCGTTTCGCTTCTGATTTTCGGGGAGCGCGGGCGAAGCAGCACTATCAGAGCATCCACACGGAAATACTACCTCTTGAGACGTGTTTGGTTGCGCGCACGCAATTCAAAAGGCCCACACGAAACTTAAAGCAGGTTTGAGCCTGGCCTGGTCGGCAGTTTCTCACGAGTCTGACCCAGCGCGGCCACGCGTGCGAGGAGGCTACATGCCTCGGGCGCGCGGGAGGCGGAGGGGATGTCTCATAACTCCCTCCCACTCTCCTGTCACCGCCCCGCCCGCACTGTTTCCACCGCTCCTCTCTGCCTCACCGCCCCTCCCTCTCCTCTCCTCCGATGGCTCCGCCTCGCCCACCACCGCGCCGTCCTCTGACCCCCGTCGACGAGCGCATGGCCAGGATCCAAGAGCGTTGGGTGACCGGGCTCCAGAACTCGAGCAGGGACCTGGCGTCGGCGCTGCGAGCGCCGTCCCCCATCTGCCGTCGACGGGACCGATGTGCTAGGGTTAGGGCAAAACCTTATGTCGGTTTGACCGATTACTTGAACTTGGTGAGACCGATTTCGGTAATAGGTTAACAGAGAGTTGGTCAGGCAGACTTGGTGGGAGCGATCACTCATTTCGCTAAGACCGAAACGTTACGAAAGGGAAAGAGAGAGTTTGCATAGTATTGACTTTTCCTATGGACTCAATGTGATCTTGGATCACTAAAATATAAATGAAGAGTCTTGAGCTTTGCCAAAAAAATTCTTAGCATTTTGAGGGGTCCACAACTCTAGTCCATGCCATACCAATCATTAAACTTTCTAAAATAATTTACTTGAAAGAATATTAGTTCAATGAGTTATATGTTGTTATGAATTACCAAAACCATCCAGAGATTTGTTGCACTTTCAATCTCCCTCTTTTTGGTAATTGATGACAACATATAGATCAAAGCTTCGGCGAAAGATAATATGAATGAAATATATCGTTGCTTTGAGAAGTATGTGATAAGCAAGAGCACCCCCTAAATTTGTGCATTATTTATGATTTGCTTTTGAATGCAAATGCACAATTAATTAGGATCATGGGTTACTCTTCCATGTCACATACATCTTGGTGGAGCGCTCAGAATGATAGAATATAAACAGCATGCACTCATCACCAAGACAAAAATGATTGATCATACACAAATGATAAGATAACATCATTCAAGCACACTCATTAAAGCATAATATGATCAACCACATGATCATAAGAGTATCTTACACACAAGCACAAATATAGTAGCAAACACACGAGCAAAAAAGTAGCAAGAGAGACAAATAAGAAGCAAAACACACACACTCTCTCTCAGCCTATATATGATCTATACACTTTCTCCCCCTTTGGCAACAAGTTACCAAAAAGCTTGAAAATGCATAGTGCTATACGGCACTCTAAGCACGATCTCCGGGAGCTCCGGAGTGCGAAGAAGAGAACAACATCTGCAAAGACTTCGACTGACGTCTGAGGAACTGGAGGGGTTGCCACTGAAGGGGCAACTGAGGCTGTGGTTGCAGGTGCAGAAGTTGTGGCCCTTGTGTCACTGACTAGCACAGTTGCAGACCTTTGTGCTCTAGGCACCCTCTGATAAGCATCTGTAGTGGATCTTCCTCTCCTCTCCTCTGCTTCTTCTTGGAGTTACTCAACTGTCTCTGTGACCTTCAAGTCTAGATCATAAAACTTAGTTTCAATGATTCTCTCAAGACTCTTTTGGTTTTGAGTCAGGGTGGTTAGTCTTTTCTCAATCCTCACTGTGGCTTCAAGCAGATAGCTGAGCTGGTCCTGCTTGTTCTTGAGATTTGCAACTGAGGCATCTGGAACCTTTGAAGCTTTTTATGCCTTAGCCTTCTCTCTCTTCTCCTGGGCCTCAACAGAAGTAGGATGTGAAGCATCCATGACAACTATGTTATCCTCAAAATATGGCATCAGGGGAAGGTGCTCTTTATCTAGCAGATATGTGTCTGTGCCCACCTTGGAGTTAATGAGCATCTGAATGTGTGGGGCATAGCCACATGATCTCTTCTGATCTGCTGCAGTCCTCTTAACTGTTTCAATTATCAAGGACATCACCTTGAACTTCTCTGGCACATCAAACATGTGTAGCAAATTGATTGAGTGCCCTCTGATCATCCTGTGATCTCCAGACTTGGGCAACAAAGTGTGCCTCAGAATAGTGTTGATTGTTGGCAGTCCTGACAGTAGATAATAAACAGAGCCAAACTTGTGTGTCTCCAAGGCATCATCTGGTATCTCTTTGTACATGTGTGCCATGGAGTTGTGGTCTTTCCTGGGCTTGGCATACACATCAGTGTCATCATCAGCCTCTTCAGGAGCATGGATTAGCTCAGCCCACTCAGCTATAGAAGATTGTGAAGGAAATATGCCCTAGAGGCAATAATAAAGTTGTTATTTGTATTTCCTTATATCATGCTAAATGTTTATTATTCATGCTAGAATTGTATTAACCGAAAACTTAGTACATGTGTGAATACATAGACAAACAGAGTGTCCCTAGTATGCCTCTACTTGACTAGCTCGTTAATCAAAGATGGCTAAGTTTCCTAGCCATAGACATGTGTTGTCATTTGATGAACGGGATCACATCATTAGAGAATGATGTGATGGACAAGACCCATCCGTTAGCTTAGCATAATGATCGTTTAGTTTTGTTGCTATTGCTTTATTCATGACTTATACATGTTACTCTGACTATGAGATTATGCAAATCCCGAATACCGGAGGAACACCTTGTGTGCTATCAAACGTCACAACGTAACTGGGTGATTATAAAGATGCTCTACAGGTGTCTCCGAAGGTGTTTGTTGGGCTGGCATAGATCAAGATTAGGATTTGTCACTCCGTGTATCGAAGAGGTATCTCTGGGCCCTCTCGGTAATGCTCATCACTATAAGCCTTGCAAGCAATGTGACTAATGAGTTAGTTACGGGATGATGCATTACGAAACGAGTAAAGAGACTTGCCGGTAACGAGATTGAACTAGGTATGATGATACCGACGATCGAATCTCGGACAAGTAACATACCGATGACAAAGGGAACAACGTATGTTGTTATGCGGTTTGACCGATACAGATCTTCGTAGAATATGTAGGAACCAATATGAGCATCCAGGTTTCGCTATTGGTTATTGACCGGAGATGTGTCTCGGTCATGTATACATAGTTCTCGAACCCGTAGGGTCCGCACGCTTAACGTTCGATGACGATTAGCATTATGAGTTTATGTGATTTGATGTACCGAAGGTTGTTCGTAGTCCTGGATGAGATCACGGACATGACGAGGAGTCTCGAAATGGTTGAGACATAAAGATTGATATATTGGACCATGTTATTCGGACACAGGAAGTGTTCCGGATGGTTTCAGATAAAACCGGAGTGCCGGAGGGGTTACCGGAACCCCCCGGGGAAGTAATGGGCCTTAGTGGGCCTTAGGGGAGAGAGAGGGCAGCAGCCAGGGGGTGGCGCCCCCCCAAGGGGAGTCCGAATAGGACTAGGGGAGGGGGGCGTGGCCCCTCTTTCCCTCTCCCTCTCCCTCTCCTTCCTTCTTCTCCTACTTGGGCTAGGAAAGGGGGGGCGATTCCTACTTGGAGTAGGACTCCCTCCCTTGGGCGCGCCCTCTAGGGCCGGCCGGCCTCCTCCCTCCCTCCTTTATATATGGGGGAGGGGGGCACCCCATAGACACACAAGTTGATCTTTAACCGTGTGCGGTGCCCCCTCCACAGTTTTACACCTCGGTCATATCGTCGTAGTGCTTAGGCGAAGCCCTACGCCGGTAACTTCATCATCACCGTCACCATGCCGTCGTGCTGACGGAACTCTCCCTCGTCCTCAACTAGATCAAGAGTTCGAGGGACGTCACCGAGCTGAACGTGTGCAGATCGCGGAGGTGCCGTGCGTTCTGTACTTGGATCGGTTGGATCGTGAAGACGTTCAACTACATCAACCGCGTTACTAAACGCTTCCACTTTCGGTCTACGAGGGTACGTGGACACACTATCCCCGCTCGTTGATATGCTTATCCTAGATAGATCTTGCATGATCGTAGGAATTTTTTTGAAACACTATGTTCCCCAACAGTGGCATCCGAGTCAGGTCTATGCGTAGATGTTATATGCACGAGTAGAACACAAAGAGTTGTGGGCGATAATAGTCATATTGCTTACCAGCATGTCATACTTTGATTCAGCGGTATTGTTGGATGAAGCGGCCCAGACCGACATTACATGACCGCGTTCATGAGACTGGTTCTACCGCCGTGCTTCGCACACAGGTGGCTAGTGGGTGTCTGTTTCTCCAACTTTAGTTGAATCGAGTGTGACTACGCCCGGTCCTTGTTGAAGGTTAAAACAACACACTTGACGAAAAATCATTGTGGTTTTGATGCGTAGGTAAGAACGGTTCTTGCTAAGCCCGTAGCAGCCACGTAAAACTTGCAATAACAAAGTAGAGGACGTCTAACTTGTTTTTGCAGGGCTTGCTGTGATGTGATATGGTCAAGACGTGATGATATATAAATTGTTGTATGAGATGATCATGTTTTGTGATAGTTATCGGCAGCTGGCAGGAGCCATATGGTTGTCGCTTTATTGTATGAAATGCAATCGCCATGTAATTGCTTTACTTTATCACTAAGCAGCAGCGATAGTCGTAGAAGCAATAGTTGGCGAGACGACAATGATGCTTCGATGGAGATCAAGGTGTCAAGCCGGTGATGATGGTGATCATGACGGTGCTTTGGAGATGGAGATCAAAGGCACAAGATGATGATGGCCATATCATATCACTTATATTGATTGCATGTGATGTTTATCCTTTATGCATCTTATTTTGCTTAGTACGGTGGTAGCATTATAAGATGATCTCTCACTAAATTTCAAGGTATAAGTGTTCTCCCTGAGTATTCACCGTTGCTACAGTTCGTCGTGCCGAGACACCACGTGATGATCGGGTGTGATAAGCTCTACGTTCACATACAACGGGTGCAAGCTAGTTTTGCACACGCAAAATACTCGGGTTAAACTTGACGAGCCTAGTATATGCAGATATGGCCTCGGAACACTGAGACCGAAAGGTCGAGCATGAATCATATAGTAGATATGATCAACATAGTGATGTTCACCATTGAAAACTACTCCATCTCACGTGATGATCGGACATGGTTTAGTTGATATGGATCACTTGATCACTTAGATGATTAGAGGGATGTCTATCTAAGTGGGAGTTCTTAAGTAATATGATTAATTGAACTTTAATTTATCATGAACTTAGTCCTGATAGTATTTGCATATCAATGTTGTAAATCAATAGCTCGCGTATAGCTCCCCTGTTTTATTTTTGATACGTTCCTAGAGAAAAATAAGTTGAAAGATGATAGTAGCAATGATGCGGACTTGGTCCGTGATCCGAGGATTATCCTCATTGCTGCACAGAATAATTATGTCCTTGATGCACCGCTAGGTGACGGACCTATTGCAGGAGCAGATGCAGACGTTATGAACGTTCGACAAAGCTCGGTATGATGACTACTTGATAGTTTAGTGCACCAGGACTTAGAACCCGGACTTCAAAAACGTTTTGAACGCCATGGAGCATATGAGATGTTCCAAGAGCTGAAATTGGTATTTCAGACTCATGCCCGAGTCAAGAGGTGTGAAACCTCTGACAAGTACTTTGCATACAAGATGGAGGAGAATAGCTCAATCTGTGAGCATGTGCTCAGAATGTCTGAGTACTACAATCACATGAATCAAGTGGGAGTTAATCTTCCAGATAAGATAGTGATTGACAAAGTTCTCTAGTCACTTTCACCAAGTTACTGGAACTTCGTGATGAACTATAATATGCAAGGGATGACGAAAACGATTTCGAGCTCTTTGTGATGCTGAAATCAGCGAAGGTAGAAATCAAGAAAAGCATCAAGTGTTGATGGTTGACAAGACCACTAGTTTCAATTAAAAGGGCAAGGGAAAGAAAGGGAACTTCAAGAAGAATGGCAAGCAAGTTCCCACTCCCATGAAGAAGCCCAAAGCTAGACCCAAGCCTGAAACTGAGTGCTTCTACTGCAAAGGAAATGGTCACTGGAAGTGGAACTGCCCTAGATACTTGGCGGATAAGAAGGATGGCAAAATGAACAAAGGTATATTGGACATACATGTTATTGATGTGTACTTTACTAGTGTTTATAGAAACCCCTCGCTATTTGATACTGGTTCAGTTGCTAAGAGTAGTAACTCGAAACGGGAGTTGCAAAATAAACAGAGACTAGTTAAGGACGAGGTGATGATGTGTGTTGGAAGTGATTCCAAGGTTGATAAGATCACCATCGCACACTCCCTTTACCTTCGGGATTAGTGTTGAACCTAAAATAAATGTTATTTGGTGTTTGGGTTGAGCATGAATATGATTGGATCATGTTTATTGCAATACGGTTATTTATTTAAGTCAAAGAATAATTGTTGTTCTATTTATATGAATAAAACCTTCTATGGTCATACACTCAATATAAATGGTTTATTGAATCTCGGTCGTAGTGATACACATATTCATAATACTGAAGCCAAAAGATGCAAAGTTAACAATGATAGTGCAACTTATTTGTGGCACTGCCGTTTAGGTCAGATTGGTGTAAAGCGCATGAAGAAACTCCATGCTGATGGGCTTTTGGAATCACTTGATTATGAATCACTTGATGCTTGCGAACCATGCCTCATGGGCAAGATGACTAAAACTCCATTCTCCAGAACAATGGAGCGAGCAACAGACTTGTTGGAAATAATACATATTGATGTATGCGGTCCGATGAGTGTTGAGGCTCGCGGCGGGTGCCGTTATTTTCCGACCTTCACAGATGATTTGAGCAGATATGGGTATATCTATTTAATGAAACATAAGTCTGAAACATTTGAAAAGTTCAAAGAATTTTAGAGTGAAGTGGAGAATCATCGTAACAAGAAAATAAAGTTTCTACGATCTGATCGCAGAGGCGAATATTTGAGTTACGAGTTTGGTCTTCAATTAAAACAATGTGGAATAGTTTCACAAACTCATGCCACCTGTAACACCACAGCATAATGAAGGAAATATGCCCTAGAGGCAATAATAAAGTTATTATTTATTTCCTTATATCATGATAAATGTTTATTATTCATGCTAGAATTGTATTAACCGGAAACATAATACATGTGTGAAACATAGACAAACAGAGTGTCACTATTATGCCTCTACTTGACTAGCTCGTTAATCAAAGATGGTTATGTTTCCTAGCCATAGACATAAGTTGTCATTTGATTAACGAGATCACCTCATTAGGAGAATGACGTGATTGACTTGACCCATTCCGTTAGCTTAGCACCCGATCGTTTAGTATGTTGCTATTGCTTTCTTCATGACTTATACATGTTCCTCTGACTATGAGATTATGCAACTCCCGTTTACCGGAGGAACACTTTGTGTGCTACCAAACGTCACAACATAAATGGGTGATTATAAAGGTGCTCTACAGGTGTCTCCAAAGGTACTTGTTGGGTTGGCGTATTTCGAGATTAGGATTTGTCACTCCGATTGTCGGAGAGGTATCTCTGGGCCCACTCGGTAATGCACATCACTATAAGCCTTGCAAGCATTGTGACTAATAAGTTAGTTGCGGGATGATGTGTTACGGAACGAGTAAAGAGACTTGCCGGTAACGAGATTGAACTAGGTATCGAGATACCGACGATCGAATCTCGGGCAAGTAACATACTGATGACAAAGGGAACAACGTATGTTGTTATGCGGTCTGACCGATAAAGATCTTCGTAGAATATGTGGGAGCCAATATGGGCATCCAGGTCCCGCTATTGGTTATTGACCGGAGACGTGTCTCGGTCATGTCTACATAGTTCTCGAACCCGTAGGGTCCGCACGCTTAAAGTTACGATGACAGTTTTATTATGAGTTTATGTATGTTGATGTACCGAAGGAGTTCGGAGTCCCGGATGAGATCGGGGACATGACGAGGAGTCTCGAAATGGTCGAGACGTAAAGATCGATATATTGGACGACTATATTCGGACTTCGGAAAGGTTCCGAGTGATTCGGGTATTTTTCGGAGTACCGGAGAGTTACGGGAATACGTATTGGGCCTTATTGGGCCATACGGGAAAGAAGAAAAAGGGCCTCAAGGGTGGCCGCACCCCTCCCCTTGGTCTGGTCCGAATTGGACTAGGGAAGGGGGGCGCCCCCTTCCTTCCTTCTCTTTTCCCCTTCCTCTTTTCCTATTCCATATGGGAGGTGGAATCCTACTAGGACTAGGGAGTCCTAGTAGGACTCCACACTTGGTGCGCCCCCTCCTAGGGCCGGCCTCCTCCTCCATTGCTCCTTTATATACGGGGGCAGGGGGGCACCCCAGAGACACAACAATTGATCCTTGAGATCTTTTAGCCGTGTGCGGTGCCCCCCTCCACCAAATTACACCTCGATAATATCATTGCGGAGCTTAGGCGAAGCCCTGCGTCGGTAGAACATCATCATCGTCACCACGCCGTCGTGCTGACGAAACTCTCCCTCAACACTCGGCTGGATCGGAGTTCGAGGGACGTCATCGAGCCGAACGTGTGTAGAACTCGGAGGTGCCGTGCGTTCGGTACTTGATCGGTCGGATCGTGAAGACGTACGACTACATCAACCGCGTTGTGATAACGCTTCCGCTGTCGGTCTACGAGGGTACGTGGACAACACTCTCCCCTCTCGTTGCTATGCATCACCATGATCTTGCGTGTGCGTAGGAATTTTTTTGAAATTACTACGTTAACCAACAGTGGCATCCGAGCCTGGTTTTATGCGTTGATGCTATGCACGAGTAGAACACAAGTGAGTTTTGGGCGATATAAGTCATACTACTTACCAGCATGTCATACTTTGGTTCAGCGGTATTGTGAGATGAAGCGGCCCGGACCGACATTACGCGTACGCTTACGCGAGACTGGTTTCACCGTTCGGAGCACTCGTTGCTTAAAGGTGACTGGCGAGTGTCTGTCTCTCTCACTTTAGTTGAACCGAGTGTGGCTACGCCCGGTCCTTGCGAAGGTTAAAACAACACCAACTTGACAAACTATCGTTTTGGTTTTGATGCGTTGGTAAGAACGGTTCTTGCTAAGCCCGTAGCAGCCACGTAAAACTTGCAACAACAAAGTAGAGGACGTCTAACTTGTTTTTGCAGGGCATGTTGTGATGTGATATGGTCAAGACATGATGTGATATAATGTGTTGTATGAGATGATCATGTTTTGTAACCGAGTTATCGGCAACTGGCAGGAGCCATATGGTTGTCGCTTTATTGTATGAGATGCAATCGCCATGTAATAGTTTTACTTTATCACTAAGCGGTAGCGATAGTCGTAAAAGCAATAAGTTGGCGAGACGACAACGATGCTACGATGGAGATCAAGGTGTCGCGCCGGTGACGATGGTGATCATGACGGTGCTTCGGAGATGGAGATCACAAGCACGGTGCTTCGGAGATGGAGATCACAAGCACAAGATGATGATGGCCATATCATATCACTTATATTGATTGCATGTGATGTTAATTCCTTTATGCATCTTATCTTGCTTTGATTGACGGTAGCATTATAAGATGATCTCTCACTAAAATTTCAAGATAAAAGTGTTCTCCCTGAGTATGCACCGTTGCAAAAGTTCTTCGTGCTGAGACACCACGTGTTAATCGGGTGTGATAGGCTCTACGTTCAAATACAACGGGTGCAAAACAGTTGCACACGCGGAATACTCAGGTTAAACTTGACGAGCCTAGCATATACAGATATGGCCTCGGAACACAGAGACCGAAAGGTCGAGCGTGAATCATATAGTAGATATGATCAACATAGTGATGTTCACCATTGAAACTACTCCATCTCACGTGTTAATCGGACATGGTTTAGTTGCTTTGGATCACGTAATCACTTAGATGATTAGAGAGATGTCTATCTAAGTGGGAGTTCTTAAGTAATATGATTAATTGAACTTAAATTTATCATGAACTTAGTCCTGATAGTATTTTGCAAATTATGTTGTAGATCAATAGCTCGCGTTGTTGCTTCCCTGTGTTTATTTTTTGTTCCTAGAGAAAAATTATGTTGAAAGATGTTAGTAGCAAAGATGCGGATTGGATCCGTGATCTGAGGATTATCCTCATTGCTGCACAGAAAAATTATGTCCTTGATGCACCGCTAGGTGACAGACCTATTGCAGGAGCAGATGCAGACGTTATGAACGTTTGGCTAGCTCAATATGATGACTACTTGATAGTTTAGTGCACCATGCTTAACGGCTTAGAATCGGGACTTCAAAGACGTTTTGAACGTCATGGACCATATGAGATGTTCCAGGAGTTGAAGTTAATATTTCAAGCAAATACCCGAGTTGAGAGATATGAAATCTCCAACAAGTTCTATAGCAAAAAGATGGAGGAGAATCGCTCAACTAGTGAGCATGTGCTCAGATTGTCTGGGTACTACAATCGCTTGAATCAAGTGGGAGTTTATCTTCCAGATAAAATAGTGATTGACAGAATTCTCTAGTCACCATCACCAAGTTAGTAGAACTTCGTGATGAACTATGGTATGCAAGGGATGACGAAATTAATTCCCGAGCTCTTCGTGATGCTGAAATCGACGAAGGTAGAAATTAAGAAAAACATCAAGTGTTGATGGTTGACGAGACCACTTCAAGTGTTGATGGTTGACGAGACCACTTCAAGTGTTGATGGTTGACGAGACCACTTCAAGTGTTGATGGTTGACGAGACCGCTAGTTTCAAGAAAAGGGCAAAGGGAAAAAGGGGAACTTCAAAAAGAACGGCAAGCAAGTTGCTACTCAAGTGAAGAAGCCTAAGTCTGGTCCTAAGCCTGAGACTAAGTGCTTCTACTGCAAAGGGACTGGTCACTGGAAGCGGAACTACCCCAACTATTTGGTGGATAAGAAGGATGGCAAAGTGAACAAAGGTATATTTGATATACAGATTATTGATGTGTACTTTACTAGTGTTTATAGCAATCCCTCGGTAATTGATACTGGTTCAGTTGCTAAGAGTAGTAACTCGAAACGGGAGTTGTAGAATAAACAGAGACTAGTAAAAGTGAACAAAGGTATATTTGATATACAAATTACTGATGTGTACTTTACTAGTGTTTATAGCAACCCCTCGGTAATTGATATTGGTTCAGTTGCTAAAGAGTAGTAACTCGAAAACGGGAGTTGCAGAATAAACAGAGACTAGTAAAAGGCAAGGTGACGATGTGTGTTGGAAGTAGTTCCAAGATTGATATGATCATCATCGCACACTCCTTGTACTTTCGGGATTAGTGTTGAAACTAAATAAGTGTTATTTGGTGTTTGCGTTGAGCATGAATATGATCTGATCATGTTTATTGCAATACGGTTATTCATTTAAGTTAGAGAACAATTGTTGTTCTGTTTACATGAATAAAACCTTTATGGTCATACACACCAACGAAAATGGTTTGTTGGATCTCGATCGTAGTGATACACATATTCATAATATTGAAGCCAAAAGATGCAAAGTTAATAATGATAGTGCAACTTATTTGTGGTACTGCCATTTAGGTCATATTGGTGTAAAGCGCATGAAGAAACTCCATACTGATGGGATTTTGGAATCACTTGATTATGAATCACTTGATTCTTGCGAACCGTGCCTCATGGGCAAGATGACTAAAACGCCGTTCTCCGGAACTATGGAGAGAGCAACAGATTTGTTGGAAATCATACATACAGATGTATGTGGTCCGATGAATATTGAGGCTCGTAGCAGGTATCATTATTTTCTGACCTTCACAGATGATTTGAGCAGATATGGGTATATCTACTTGATGAAACACAAAGTCTGAAACATTTGAAAAGTTCAAAGAATTTCAGAGTGAAGTGGAGAATCATCGTAACAAGAAAATAAAAGTTTCTACGATATGATCGCAGAGGTAAAATATTTGAGTTACGAGTTTGGCCTTCAGTTAAAACAATGTGAAATAGTTTCACTACTCACGCCACCTGGAACACCATAGTGTAATGGTGTGTCCGAACGTCATAACCGTACTTTATTGGATATAGTGCAATCTATGATGTCTCTTACCAATTTACCACTATCGTTTTGGGTTATGCATTAGAGACAGCTACATTCACGTTAAATAGGGCACCATCAAAATCCGTTGAGACGACGCCTTATGAACTGTGGTTTGGCAAGAAACCAAAGTTGTCGTTTCTTAAAATTTTGGGGTTGCGATGCTTATGTGAAAAAATTTCATCCTGATAAGCTCAAACCCAAATCGGAGAAATGTGTCTTCATAGGATACCCAAAGGAGACAGTTGGGTACACCTTCTATCACAGATCCGAAGGCAAGACATTCGTTGCTAAGTATGGATCCTTTCTAGAGAAGGAGTTTCTCTCGAAAGATGTGAGTGGGAGGAAAGTAGAACTTGATGAGGTAACTGTACCTGCTCCCTTATTGGATCACAGAAATCTGTTCCTGTGACTTCTACACCAATTAGTGAGGAAGTTAATGATGATGATCATGTAACTTCAGATCAAGTTACTACCAAACCTCGTAGGTAAACCAGAGTAAGATCCACACCAGAGTGGTACGGTAATCCTGTTCTAGAGGTTATGTTACTAGACCATGACGAACCTACGAACTATGAAGAAGCGATGGTGAGCCCAGATTCCGCAAAATGGCTTGAGGCCATGAAATCTGAGATGAGATCCATGTATGAGAACGAAGTGTGGACTTTGGTTGACTTGCCCGATGATCGGCAAGCAATTGAGAATAAATGGATTGTCAAGAGGAAGACGGACGCTGATAGTAGTATCACTACCTACAAAGCTAGAATTGTCGCAAAAGATTTTCGACAAGTTCAAGATGTTGACTACGATGAGAGTTTCTCACTCGTATCTATGCTTAAGTCTGTCCGAATCATGTTAGCAATTGCCGCATTTTATGAAATCTGGCAAAGGGATAAACAAAACTGCATTCGTTGATGGATTTATTAAAGAAGAGTTGTATATGATACAACCAAAAGGTTTTGTCAATCCTAAAGGTGCTAACAAAATATGCAAGCTCCAGCGATCCATCAATGGACTGGTGCAAGCATCTCGGAGTTGGAATATACGCTTTGATAAGTTGATCAAAGCATATAGTTGTATACAGACTTGCGGTGAAGCCTGTATTTACAAGAAAGTGAGTGGGAGCACTACAACATTTCTGATAAGTATATGTGAATGACATATTGTTGATCGGAAATAATGTAGAATTATTCTGCAAAGCATAAAGGAGTGTTTGAAAGGAGTTTTTCAAAGAAAGACCTCGGTGAAGCTGCTTACATATTGAGCATCAAGATCTATAGAGATAGATGAAGACGCTTGATAAGTTTTTCAATGAGTACATACCTTAACAAGATTTTGAAGTAGTTCAAAATAGAACAGTCAAAGAAAAGAGTTCTTGCCTGTGTTACAAGGTGTGAAATTGAGTAAGACTCAAAGCCCGACCACGGCAAAAGATAGAAAGAGAATGAAAGTCATTCCCTATGCCTTGGCCATAGGTTCTATAAAGTATGCCATGCTGTGTACCAGATCTATTGTATACCCTACACTGATTTTGGCAAGGGAGTACAATAGTGATCTAGGAGTAGATCACTGGACAGCGGTCAAAATTATCCTTACTGGAATAAGGATATGTTTCTCGATTATGGAAGTGAAAAAAGGCTCGTCGTAAAAGGTTACGTCGATGCAAGTTTTGACACTAATCTAGATGACTCTAAGTCTCGGTCTAGATACATATTGAAAGTGGGAGCAATTAGCTAGAGTAGCTCCATGCAGAGCATTGTAGACATAGAAATTTGCAAAATACTTACGGATCTGAATGTGACAGACCCGTTGACTAAAATTATCTCACAAGCAAAACATGATCACACCTTAGTACTCTTTGGGTGTTAATCACATAGCGATGTGAACTAGATTACTGACTCTAGTAAACCATTTGGGTGATGGTCACATGACGATGTGAACCATGGGTGTTAATCACATGGTGATGTGAACTATTCATGTTAAATCACATGGCGATGCGAACTAGATTATTGACTCTAGTGCAAGTGGGAGACTGAAGGAAATATGCCCTAGAGGCAATAATAAAGTTATTATTTATTTCCTTATATCATGATAAATGTTTATTATTCATGCTAGAATTGTATTAACCGGAAACATAATACATGTGTGAATACATAGACAAACAGAGTGTCACTAGTATGCCTCTACTTGACTAGCTCGTTAATCAAAGATGGTTATGTTTCCTAGCCATAGACATAAGTTGTCATTTGATTAACGAGATCACCTCATTAGGAGAATGACGTGATTGACTTGACCCATTCCGTTAGCTTAGCACCCGATCGTTTAGTATGTTGCTATTGCTTTCTTCATGACTTATACATGTTCCTCTGACTATGAGATTATGCAACTCCCGTTTACCGGAGGAACACTTTGTGTGCTACCAAACGTCACAACGTAAATGGGTGATTATAAAGGTGCTCTACAGGTGTCTCCAAAGGTACTTGTTGGGTTGGCGTATTTCGAGATTAGGATTTGTCACTCCGATTGTCGGAGAGGTATCTCTGGGCCCACTCGGTAATGCACATCACTATAAGCCTTGCAAGCATTGTGACTAATAAGTTAGTTGCGGGATGATGTGTTACGGAACGAGTAAAGAGACTTGCCGGTAACGAGATTGAACTAGGTATCGAGATACCGACGATCGAATCTCGGGCAAGTAACATACTGATGACAAAGGGAACAACGTATGTTGTTATGCGGTCTGACCGATAAAGATCTTCGTAGAATATGTGGGAGCCAATATGGGCATCCAGGTCCCGCTATTGGTTATTGACCGGAGACGTGTCTCGGTCATGTCTACATAGTTCTCGAACCCGTAGGGTCCGCACGCTTAAAGTTACGATGACAGTTTTATTATGAGTTTATGTATGTTGATGTACCGAAGGAGTTCGGAGTCCCGGATGAGATCAGGGACATGACGAGGAGTCTCGAAATGGTCGAGACGTAAAGATCGATATATTGGACGACTATATTCGGACTTCGGAAAGGTTCCGAGTGATTCGGGTATTTTTTGGAGTACCGGAGAGTTACGGGAATACGTATTGGGCCTTATTGGGCCATACGGGAAAGAAGAAAAAGGGCCTCAAGGGTGGCCGCACCCCTCCCCTTGGTCTGGTCCGAATTGGACTAGGGAAGGGGGGCGCCCCCTTCCTTCCTTCTCTTTTTCCCTTCCTCTTTTCCTATTCCATATGGGAGGTGGAATCCTACTAGGACTAGGGAGTCCTAGTAGGACTCCACACTTGGTGCGCCCCCTCCTAGGGCCGGCCTCCTCCTCCCTTGCTCCTTTATATACGGGGGCAGGGGGGCACCCCAGAGACACAACAATTGATCCTTGAGATCTTTTAGCCGTGTGCGGTGCCCCCCTCCACCAAATTACACCTCGATAATATCATTGCGGAGCTTAGGCGAAGCCCTGCGTCGGTAGAACATCATCATCGTCACCACGCCGTCGTGCTGACGAAACTCTCCCTCAACACTCGGCTGGATCGGAGTTCGAGGGACGTCATCGAGCTGAACGTGTGTAGAACTCGGAGGTGTCGTGCGTTCGGTACTTGATCGGTCGGATCGTGAAGACGTACGACTACATCAACCGCGTTGTGATAACGCTTCCGCTGTCGGTCTACAAGGGTACGTGGACAACACTCTCCCCTCTCATTGCTATGCATCACCATGATCTTGCGTGTGCGTAGGAATTTTTTTGAAATTACTACGTTAACCAACACATAATGGTGTGTCCGAACGTCGTGACCGTACTTTATTAGATATAGTGCGATCTATGATGTCTCTTACCGATTTACCACTATCATTTTGGGGTTATGCATTAGAGACAGCTACATTCACGTTAAATAGGGCACCATCTAAATCCGTTGAGACGACACCGTATGAACTATGGTTTGGCAAGAAACCTAAGCTGTCGTTTCTTAAAGTTTGGGGTTGTGATGCTTATGTGAAAAAGCTTCAGCCTGATAAGCTCGAACCCAAATCGGAGAAGTGCGTCTTCATAGGATACCCAAAAGAAACTGTTGGGTACACCTTCTATCATAGATCCGAAGGCAAGATCTTTGTTGCTAAGAATGGATCCCTTCTAAAGAAGGAGTTTCTCTCGAAAGAAGTGAGTGGGAGGAAAGTAGAACTTGATGAGGTAATTGTACCTGCTCCCTTATTGGAAAGTAGTTCATCACAGAAATTAGTTCGAGTGATTCCTACACCAATTAGTGAGGAAGCTAATGATGATGATCATGAAACTTCAGATCAAGTTACTACTGAACCTCGTAGGTCAACCAGAGTATGATCCGCACCAGAGTGGTATAGTAATCTTGTTCTGGAGGTCATGTTACTTGACCATGACGAACCTACAAACTATGAGGAAGCGATGATGAGCCCAGATTCCGCAAAATGGCTTGTGGCCATGAAATCTGACATAGGATGCATGTATGAGAACAAAGTGTGGACTTTGGTGGACTTGCCCGGTGATCGGCAAGCCATTGAGAATAAATGGATCTTCAAGAGGAAGACAGACGCTGATAGTAGTGTTACTATCTAGAAAGCTCGAATTGTCGCAAAAAGTTTTCGACAAGTTCAAGGTGTTGACTACGATGAGATTTTCTCAATCGTAGCGATGCTTAAGTCTGTCCGAATCATGTTAGCAATTGCCACATTTTATGAAATCTAGCAAATGGATGTCAAAACATCATTCCTTAATGGATTTCTTAAAGAAGAGTTGTATATGATGCAACAAGAAGGTTTTGTCAATCCTAAAGGTGCTAACAAAGTGTGCAAGCTCCAGCGATCCATCTATGGACTGGTGCAAGCATCTCGGAGTTGGAATATACGCTTTGATGAGTTGATCAAAGCATATAGTTTTATACAGACTTGCGGTGAAGCCTATATTTACAAGAAAGTGAGTGGGAGCACTACAGCCTTTCTGATAAGTATATGTGTATGACATATTGTTGATCGGAAATGATGTAGAATTTTCTGGAAAGCATAAAGGAGTGTTTGAAATGAGTGTTTCAAAGAAAACCTCGGTGAAGCTCCTTACATATTGAGCATCAAGATCTATAGATATACATCAAGACGCTTGATAAGTTTTTTCAATGATTACATACCTTGACAAGTTTTTGAAGTAGTTCAAAATAAAACAGTCAAAGAAGGAGTTCTTGGCTGTGTTGCAAGGTGTGAAGTTGAGTAAAGACTCAAAACCCGACCACGGCAGAAAATAGAAAGAGAATGAAAAGTCATTCCCTATGCCTCAGTCATAGGTTCTATAAAGTATGCCATGTTGTGTACCAGACCTATTGTATACCCTGCCCTGAGTTTGGCAAGGGAGTACAATAGTGATCTAGGAGTAGATCACTGGACATTGGTCAAAATTATCCTTAGAGGACTAAGGAAATATTTCTCGGTTATGGAGGTGATAAAGAGTTCATCGTAAAGAGTTACGTCGATGCAAGCTTTGACACCGATCTGGATGACTCTAAGTCTCAATCTGGATACATATTGAAAGTGGGAGTAATTAGCTAGAGTAGCTCCATGCAGAGCATTGTAGACATAGAAAATTTGCAAAATACATACGGCTCTCACTAGTACAAAACAGGGCTTTCGTCACAGGGCAATATTCACATTAGTCCCGGTTCAGTCACGAACCGGGACTAATGTGAGCATTAGTCCCGGTTCGTGCGGCTAAAGCATTAGTCCCAGTTCACCTGGGCCCTTTAGTCCCGGTTGGTGCCACGAACTGGGACTAAAGGGTGTGATGCCCATTAGTACCGGTTGGTGGCACCAACCGAGACTAAAGGTTAGACCTTTAGTCCCGGTTGATGCCACCAACCGGTACTAATGGGCTTTGAGGCATTAGTACCGGTTCATGGCACGAACCGGTACTAAAGGTCCCATTTTCAAACTCTACCCCCCCCCCCCCCGTGGACCGCCTTTTCAGTTTTAGAAAAAACAAAAGAAAATGATGGAAATGTCAAAAAAATAAAATAAAATAAGTTTCCCATGTGATATGTGGTCTAGTTGTTGGGAAAATTTACAAATATGAATTTCGACTTTATTTGCAAAATCTCTCTGGAATTTGTAAAATGGGCATAACTTTTGCATACGAACTCGGATTAAAAAGTTTTTTATATGAAAAATCATCTACTCGGAAAGTTACATCCGATTTTAAAATAAAATAAGTTTCCCCGTTAAACATTTTCAAAATCCTCAAAAACCTAACAGAAAAAAGTTACGGGGCTTTTAAGATTTGGAGAGGCAAAACAATTCAAAAAATTTCAAACTTACTAGTAACAGAAAAAATATAGTTTCAAATTTTATATTTGGAAAAAATGTGGTCAAATCTGGTCAAACTGTGGTCAAACAATGGTCAAACTAATTATTCTAGAATATTAGTGTTACTAAATAATTATTTCAGTTTTTTTGAATTTTGGTCAAATCTGGTCAAACTATGGTCAAACAGTGGTCAAACAATGGTCAAACTAATTATTCCAGAAATATTAGTGTTACTAAATAATTATTGTTTTTTAAAACAATAGTTTCAAACTCAAACAGTGAAATGTGTCACTTCATGCTCAAGGTAAATTCCTGAGGGTTAATAGGATTGACATCTTACTATTGTTAGGAAAACAACAAGTGCAGACTTGGAAACGAGGGAGAATAGAACCCGAAAGTTAAGCGTGCTCAGGCTGGAGTAGTGAGAGGATGGGTGACCGTCCGGGAAGTTAGATGATTTGGAATGATGAGGGGTGATTAGAGATTAGAGGATAAATTGAGCAGTGATGAGGGGTTGTGATTAGAGATTAGAGGTTAAAAATATTCAGAAATTTGAAAATAAATAAAAATTCAAAAAAATAAAATAAAAAAAATCATAAAATTTCCTTTTCCCGGTTGGTGTTACCAACCGGGACTAAAGGTGGAGCTCCACGTGGCCGTGGCCTTTAGTCCCGGTTCTTGCATTAGTAACGACCCTTTAGTCCCGGTTCAAAAACCGGGACTAAAGGCCCTTACTAACCGGGCCAAAAGCCCCTTTTTCTACTAGTGTCTGAATGTGGCAGGCCCGTTGACTAAACTTCTCTCACAAGCAAAACATGATCACACCTTAGTACTCTTTGGATGTTAATCACATAGCGATGTGAACTAGATTATTGACTCTAGTAAACCCTTTGGATATTGGTCACATGGCGATGTGAACTATTGGTGTTAAATCACATGGCGACGTGAACTATTGGTGTTAAATCACATGGCGATGTGAACTAGATTATTGACTCTAGTGCAAGTGGGAGACTGAAGGAAATATGCCCTAGAGGCAATAATAAAGTTGTTATTTATATTTCCTTATATCATGATAAATGTTTATTATTCATGCTAGAATTGTATTAACCGGAAACTTAGTACATTGTGAATACATAGACAAACAGAATGTCCCTAGTATGCCTCTACTTGACTAGCTCGTTAATCAAAGATGGCTAAGTTACCTAGCCATAGACATGCATTGTCATTTGATGAATGGGATCACATCATTAGAGAATGATGTGATGGACAAGACCCATCCGTTAGCTTAGCATAATGATCGCTTAGTTTTGTTGCTATTGCTTTCTTCATGACTTATACATGTTCCTCTAACTATGAGTTTATGCAACTCCCGAATACCGGAGGAACACCTTGTGTGCTATCAAACATCACAACGTAACTGGGTGATTATAAAGATGCTCTACAGGTGTCTCCGAAGGTGTTTGTTGGGCTGGCATAGATCAAGATTAGGATTTGTCACTCCGTGTATCTAAGAGGTATCTCTGGGCCCTCTCGGTAATGCTCATCACTATAAGCCTTGCAAGCAATGTGACTAATGAGTTAGTTACGGGATGATGCATTACGGAACGAGTAAAGAGACTTGCCGGTAACGAGATTGAACTAGGTATGATGATACCGACGATCGAATCTCGGACAAGTAACATACCAATGACAAAGGGAACAACGTATGCTGTTATGCGGTTTGACTAATAAAGATCTTCGTAGAATATGTAGGAACCAATATGAGCATCCAGGTTCCGCTATTGGTTATTGACCGGAGATGAGTCTCTGTCATGTCTACATAGTTCTCGAACCCCTAGGGTCCGCACGCTTAACGTTCGATGACGATTCGTATTATGAGTTTATGTGATTTGATGTACCGAAGGTTGTTCGGAGTCCTGGATGAGATCACGGACATGATGAGGAGTCTCGAAATGGTCGAGACATAAAGATTGATATATTGGACCATGTTATTCGGACACCGGAAGTGTTCCGGATGGTTTCAGATAAAACCGGAGTGCCGGAGGGGTTACCGGAACCCCCTGATACGTCTCCAACGTATCTATAATTTTTTGTTGTTCCATGCTATATTATATTATGTTTTGGACATTATTGGGCTTTATTATACACTTTTATATTATTTTTGGGACTAACCTATTAACCGGAGGCCCAACCCAGAATTGCTGTTTTTTTGCCTATTTCAGAGTTTCGCAGAAAAAGAATATCAAATGGAGTCCAAACGGAATGAAACCTTCGGGAACGTGATTTTCGGAACGAACGTGATCTAGAGGACTTGGACCCTACGTCAAGACATCAACCAGGAAGGCACGAGGTAGGGGGGCGCGCCTACCCCCCTGGGCGCGCCCTCCACCCTCGTGGGCCCCACGTTGCTCCACCGACGTACTTCTTCCTCCTATATATACCTACGTACCCCCAAACTACCAGATACGGAGCCAAAAACCTAATTCCACCGCCGCAACCTTCTGTACCCGTGAGATCCCATCTTGGGGCCTTTTCCGGAGCTCCGCCGGAGGGGGCATCGATCACGGAGGGCTTCTACATCAACACCATAGCCTCTCCGATGATGTGTGAGTAGTTTACCTCAGACCTTCGGGTCCATAGTTATTAGCTAGATGGCTTCTTCTCTCTTTTTGGATCTCAATACAATGTTCTCCCCCTCTCTTGTGGAGATCTATTCGATGTAATCTTCTTTTGCGGTGTGTTTGTTGAGACCGATGAATTGTGGGTTTATGATCAAGTTTATCTATGAACAATATTTGAATCTTCTCTGAATTCTTTTATGTATGATTGGTTATCTTTGCAAGTCTCTTCGAATTATCAGTTTGGTTTGGCCTACTAGATTGATCTTTCTTGCAATGGGAGAAGTGCTTAGCTTTGGGTTCAATCTTGCGGTGTCCTTTCCCAGTGACAGTAGGGGCAGCAAGGCACGTATTGTATTGTTGCCATCGAGGATAACAAGATGGGGTTTATATCATATTGCATGAGTTTATCCCTCTACATCATGTCATCTTACTTATAGCATTACTCTGTTCTTATGAACTTAATACTCTAGATGCATGCTGGATAGCGGTCGATGTGTGGAGTAATAGTAGTAGATGCAGGCAGGATTCGGTCTACTTGTCTCGGACGTGATGCCTATATACATGATCATACCTAGATATTCTCATAACTATGCTCAATTCTGTCAATTGCTCAACAGTAATTTGTTCACCCACCGTAATACTTATGCTCTCGAGAGAAGCCACTAGTGAAACCTATGGCCCCCGGGTCTATTTTCCATCATATTAATCTTCCAACACTTAGTTATTTTTATTGCATTTTATTTTACTTTGCATCTTTATCATAAAAATACCAAAAATATTATCTTATCATATCTACCAGATCTCACTGTCGTAAGTGACCGTGAAGGGATTAACAACCCCTTTATTGCGTTGGTTGCGAGGATTTATTTGTTTGTGTAGGTACGAGGGACTCGTGCGTGGCCTCCTACTAGATTGATACCTTGGTTCTCAAAAACTGAGGGAACTACTTATGCTACTTTGCTGCATCACCCTTTCCTCTTCAAGGGAAAACCAACGCAGTGCTCAAGAGGTAGCAAGAAGGATTTCTGGCGCCGTTGCCGGGGAGGCTTACGCAAAGTCAAGTCAAGATTTGGACTCCCGATAACGATCCATTTCTGGCGCCGCTGCCAGGGAGTCTACGCAAAAGTCAACATACCAAGTACCCATCACAAACCCTTATCTCCCGCATTACATTATTTGCCATTTGCCTCTCGTTTTCCTCTCCCCCACTTCACCCTTGCCGTTTTATTCGCCCTTCTTCCGTTCGTCCTTTTGTTTGCTCGTGTTGCCATGTGCCTTCTATATGCTTGCATCTTCGCTTGCTGAAAATCTATTGATATGGATCCACTTAAAGTATTCTACTTGGATCATCTTCGATCCTTATGCGCTCGTGCTGAAACCCCAACTAGCCTAGTTGATGGGAAATCTTTAGATGAGCATGCTCATTTTGTGCGTCATCGTTTGTCTGAAAAAGGGAAGCTCTTATGGTATCATATAAATAGTTTGCTATGCTATGCTTGGAATCTTTGTGAAATTTGTGATTTTACTTGTTGCTCTAAGAACCCTAAAAACACCTTCCCTACCTATGTGAGTTCAATGATAATGAAATCTTATCTTCTTATGCAAAGGGTGTTTATAGTTACTATGATATCGAACAAATTGAAGAATTTGTCGTTTTTAAGGGTGCTCATGAAGTTGCTTCTTTGATTGAAAAGTATGATTTTACTCTCAACAAATCTGAAAATTCCGTCATACTTAAATATTGCAATGAAAACTTTGCTCATAATGTCTATGTCCAAGAATTTATTGAAAGAATCACCGTTGCTTTGGAAGAAAATAATGATATGCATGAATCTATAGATAATGATGATTCCGATGATTTGGTTGAAATATCCCTTGATGAACATGATGCTTGCTATTCTTGTGGCCATGATGCCAATATTTATGAAGACGAATTTGCTATAGTTCCTTATGTTAAAAATGAGATCGTTGCTATTGCACCCATGCTTGATAGTTCCTTCGATGAAAAGCATGATTGCAATGATTTTACTATAAATTCTCTTGATGTCAATTATGCTAATAATATGCAAAACCCTAAGCTTGGGGATGCTAGTTTTGCTATGTCCACTATTTGTTGCAATGATCATGATTGGGGTGATTTTTCTTATGATCTTGAAAATTTATTTAATCCCCATGATGAATATGAGATTGATAATATTGTTTGCAATAATATTGAAAGTGGGTTTGGAAGAGTGTCAACTTTAGATCCCACATATTTGGAGAATATTCAATCTTATGAAATTTTTGATAAAAGTGGGTTTAGAGAGGTCATGACCTTAGTTAATGTTAATCCCACTATTTCGGAAGAATGTCAACTTTGCATGCATGTGGATCGTGTTGAAAAATATTTTATATGATAGCTATATTGTTGAATTTGCTTATGATCCTACATGTAATTATTATGAGAGAGGAAAATATGGTTGTAGAAATTTTCATGTTACTAAATTACCTCTCGTCATGTTGAGATTGCTATCGTCTCTTTCTTCTTCCTTGCATATGCTAGTTTTTGCTTGCCTTGATAATTTGTTTGCTTATAAAATGCCTATGCATAGGAAGTATGTTAGACTTAGATGTGTTTGTCACATGTTTTTGATGCTCTCTTTGTGCTTCAATTCTTGTCTCTCATGCGAGCATCATTAAAATTATTATGCCTAGCTAGGGGCGTTAAACGATAGCGCTTGTTGGGAGGCAACCCAATTTTATTTTTAGTTTTTTGCTTTTTGCTTCTGTTTAGGAATAAATATTTGATCTAGCCTCTGGTTAGATGTGTTTTTATGTTTTAATTAGTGTTTGTGCCAAGTTAAACCTATAGGATCTTCTTGGATGATAGTTATTTGATCTTGCTGAAAATTCCAGAAACTTTCTGTTCACGAAAATAATTGTTAAAAATCACCAGAATGTGATAAAATATTGATTTAAATTGCTGCTGATCAATAAACAAATTATCTAGGTCGTACTATTTTTGCTAAATTTGTGGAGTTCCAGAAGTTTGCGTTAGTTACAGATTACTACAGACTGTTCTGTTTTTGACAGATTCTGTTTTTCGTGTGTTGTTTGCTTATTTTGATGAATCTATGGCTAGTAAAATAGTTTATAAACCATAGAGAAGTTGGAATACAGTAGGTTTAACACCAATATAAATAAAGAATGATTTCATTACAGTACCTTGAAGTGGTGTTTTGTTTTGTTTCGCTAACGGAGCTCACGAGATTTTCTGTCAAGTTTTGTGTTGTGAAGTTTTCAAGTTTTGGGTGAAAGATTTGATGGATTATGGAACAAGGAGTGGCAAGAGCCTAAGCTTGGGGATGCCCATGGCACCCCAAGATAATCTAAGGACACCTAAAAGCCAAAGCTTGGGGATGCCCCGGAAGGCATCCCCTCTTTCGTCTACTTCCATCGGTAACTTTACTTGGAGCTATATTTTTATTCACCACATGATATGTGTTTTGCTTGGAGCGTCTTGTATTATTTGAGTCTTTGTTTTTAGTTTACCACAATCATCCTTGCTGTACACACCTTTTAAGAGAGACACACATGATTCGGAAATTGTTAGAATACTCTATGTGCTTCACTTATATCTTTTGAGTTATATAGTTTTGCTCTAGTACTTCACTTATATCTTTTAGAGCACGGCGGTAGATTTGTTTTATAGAAACTATTGTTCTCTCATGCTTCACTTATATCTTTTTGAGAGTCCTATAAAATAGCATGGCAATTTGCTTTAACTAAATATCATGAGAAATTTGATACTAGATAATTGTTTTGAGATATAAAGGTGGTAATATCATAGTTGTGCTAGTTGAGTAATTGTGGAATTGAAAAATACTTGTGTTGGAGTTTGTGATTCCCGTAGCATGCACGTATGGTGAACCGTTATGTAACGAAGTCGGAGCATGAGGTATTTATTGATTGTCATCCTTTGTGTGGCGGTCGGGATCGCGCGATGGTTAACTCCTACCAACCCTTCCCCTAGGAGCATGCGTAGTAGTACTTTGCTTCGAGGGCTAATAAATTTTTGCAATAAGTATATGAGTTCTTTATGACTAATGTGAGTCCATGGATTATACGCACACTTACCTTTCCGCAATTTTCTAGCCTCTTCGGTACCGTGCATTGCCCTTTCTCACCTTGAGAGTTGGTGCAAACTTCGCCGGTGCATCCAAACCCCGTGATATGATACGCTCTATCACACATAAACCTCCTTATATCTTCCTCAAAACAGCCACCATACCTACCTATTATGGCATTTCCATAGCCATTCCGAGATATATTGCCATGCAACTTTCCATCGTTTCGTTTATCATGACACGTCCATCATTGTCATATTGCTTTGCATGATCATGTAGTTGACATTGTATTTGTGGCAAAGCCACCATTCATAATTCTTTCATACATGTCGCTCTTGATTCATTGCATATCCCGGTACACCGCCGGAGGCATCCACATAGAGTCATATTTTGTTCTAAGTATTGAGTTGTAATTCATGAGTTGTAAGTAAATAAAAGTGTGATGATCATCATTATTAGAGCATTGTCCCAAGTGAGGAAAGGATGATGGAGACTATGATTCCCCCACAAGTCGGGATGAGACTCCGGACTAAAAAAAAAAGAGGCCAAAAAAAGGAAAAAGGCCCAAATTAAAAAAAGAAAAAGAAAAAATGAGAGAAAAAGAGAGAAGGGACAATGTTACTATCCTTTTACCACACTTGTGCTTCAAAGTAGCACCGTGATCTTCATAATAGAGAGTCTCTTATTTTGTCACTTTCATATACTAGTGGGAAATTTCATTATAGAACTTGGCTTGTATATTCCAATGATGGGCTTCCTCAAAATGCCCAAGGTCTTCGTGAGCAAGCAAGTTGGATGCACACCCACTTAGTTTCTTTTTGAGCTTTCATACACTTATATCTCTAGTGCATCCGTTGCATGGCAATCCCTACTCCTTGCATTAACATCAATTGATGGGCATCTCCATAGCCCGTTGATTAGCCTCGTTGATGTGAGACTTTCTCCTTTTTTGTCTTCCCACATAACCCCTACCATTATACCTTATTCCACCATAGTGCTATATCCATGGCTTGCGCTCATGTATTGCGTAAGAATTGAAAAGGCTGAAGCGCGTTAAAAAGTATGAACCAATTGCTTGGCTAAAACCGGGGTTGTACATGATATGAATATTTTGTGTGGGGAAGATGGAGCATAGCCAGACTATATGATTTTGTAGGGATAACTTGCTTTGGCTATGTTATTTTGATAAGACATAATTGCTTGGTTAGCATGCTTGAAGTATTATTGTTTTTATGTCAACATTAAACTCTTATCCTGAATCATATTAAAACTGAACATTCGTGCCACAATAAGAAGAATTACATTGAAATTATGCTAAGTAGCATTCCACATCAAAAATTCTGTTTTTATCATTTACCTACTCGAGGACGAGCAGGAATTAAGCTTGGGGATGCTTGATACGTCTCCAACGTATCTATAATTTTTGATTGTTCCATGCTATATTATATTCTGTTTTGGACATTATTGGGCTTTATTATACACTTTTATATTATTTTTGGGACTAACCTATTAACCGGAGGCCCAGCCCAGAATTGTTGTTTTTTGCCTATTTCAGAGTTTCGCAGAAAAAGAATATCAAACGGAGTCCAAACGGAATGAAACCTTCGGGAACGTGATTTTCGGAACGAACGTGATCCAGAGGACTTGGACCCTACGTCAAGACATCAACCAGGAAGGCACGAGGTAGGGGGCGCGCCTACCCCCTGGGCGCCCTCCACCCTCGTGGGCCCCATGTTGCTCCACCGACGTACTTCTTCCTCCTATATATACCTACGTACCCCCAAACTACCAGATACGGAGCCAAAAACCTAATTCCACCGCCGCAACCTTTTGTACCCGTGAGATCCCATCTTGGGGCCTTTTCCGGAGCTCCGCCGGAGGGGGCATCGATCACGGAGGGCTTCTACATCAACACCATAGCCTCTCCGATGATGTGTGAGTAGTTTACCTCAGACCTTCGGGTCCATAGTTATTAGCTAGATGGCTTCTTCTCTCTTTTTGGATCTCAATACAATGTTCTCCCCCTCTCTTGTGGAGATCTATTCGATGTAATCTTCTTTTGCGGTGTGTTTGTTGAGACCGATGAATTGTGGGTTTATGATCAAGTTTATCTATGAACAATATTTGAATCTTCTCTGAATTCTTTTATGTATGATTGGTTATCTTTGCAAGTCTCTTCGAATTATCAGTTTGGTTTGGCCTACTAGATTGATCTTTCTTGCAATGGGAGAAGTGCTTAGCTTTGGGTTCAATCTTGCGGTGTCCTTTCCCAGTGACAGTAGGGGCAGCAAGGCACGTATTGTATTGTTGCCATCGAGGATAACAAGATGGGGTTTATATCATATTGCATGAGTTTATCCCTCTACATCATGTCATCTTGCTTAAAGCGTTACTCTGTTCTTATGAACTTAATACTCTAGATGCATGCTGGATAGCGGTCGATGTGTGGAGTAATAGTAGTAGATGCAGGCAGGAGTCGGTCTACTTGTCTCGGACGTGATGCCTATATACATGATCATACCTAGATATTCTCATAACTATGCTCAATTCTGTCAATTGCTCAACAGTAATTTGTTCACCCACCGTAATACTTATGCTCTCGATAGAAGCCACTAGTGAAACCTATGGCCCCCGGGTCTATTTTCCATCATATTAATCTTCCAACACTTTGTTATTTTCATTGCCTTTTATTTTACTTTGCATCTTTATCATAAAAATACCAAAAATATTATCTTATCATATCTACCAGATCTCACTCTCGTAAGTGACCGTGAAGGGATTAACAACCCATTTATTGCGTTGGTTGCGAGGATTTATTTGTTTATGTAGGTACGAGGGAGTCGTGCGTGGCCTCCTACTGGATTGATACCTTGGTTCTGAAAAACAGAGGGAAATACTTACGCTACTTTGCTGCATCACCCTTTCCTCTTCAAGGGAAAACCAACGCAGTGCTCAAGAGGTAGCACCCCCCAGGGAAGTAATGGGCCTTAGTGGGTCTTAGGGGAGAGAGAGGGCAGCAGCCAGGAGGTGGCGCCCGCCCCCGCCCCCAAGGGGAGTCCGAATAGGACTAGGGGAGGGGGCGCGGCCCCTCTTTTCCTATCCCTCTCCCTTTCCTTCCTTCTTCTCCTACTTGGACTAGGAAAGGGGGGCGATTCCTACTTGGAGTAGGATTCCCCCCTTGGGCGCGTCCTCTAGGGCCGGCCGGCCTCCTCCCTCCCTCCTTTATATACTGGGGAGGGGGCACCCCAAAGACACACAAGTTGATCTTTAACCGTGTGTGGTGCCCCCCTCCATAGTTTTACACCTCGGTCATATCGTCATAGTGCTTAGGCGAAGCCGCGCCCTGCGCCGGTAACTTCATCATCACTGTCACCATGCTGTCCTGCTGACAGAACTCTCCCTCGCCCTCAACTGGATGAAGAGTTTGAGGGACGTCACCGAGCTGAACGTGTGCAGATCGCGGAGGTGCCGTGCGTTCGGTAATTGGATCGGTTGAATCGCGAAGACGTTCGACTACATCAACCTCGTTACTAAACGCTTCCGCTTTCGGTCTACGAGGGTATGTGACATACTCTCCCCGCTCGTTTCTATGCTTCTCCTAGATAGATCTTGCGTGGTCGTTGGATTTTTTGAAATACTATGTTCCCCAACAGATTGGTACCTTGTACCCTCTGTCATCCAGACAATCTTGCCATCTGGGTAAAAATGGGCAGTGGAGGAGAATTGCATCACCATCTCATCATTCCGATTGGTCAACTTCTGACCCACAAAAGCATCAACTCCATACATTATGAAGCTCTCATGAACTCGAGGAAAGTGATCTTCATTCTCGTCAATAAAAGTCCAGTCAACCCATCTCATATCACTGACTATGGGCTTCTTGTCTAAGAGAACTGTCTCATAGAAGTCCTACTGTTTCTTGGTGTGGAACTTGTAATCCACAACAGTCCTTCTCCTTGTTGCATAAGGATCTGATTGCCTCCATAATCTGAGACCTGCATCCTTCCTCAACTTCATGTTTTCAGCAACAGGATGGTTGTCATCATGATCAGGTATCTTGGGCTTGAGCTTTCTGAGCACTTGGGGCTCATCCTCTTCTTCAACTTCAGGCATTGGGGCCTTAATCTTTTCTGCAGCAGGAATGTTCCTGGTGCTTCTCTTAGGTGCAGTCTGCTTTGGAGCTGTCTTGGGAGCAATCTTGGGCTTGGATGGGGCAGCCCCTGACTTGATTGCATCTCCCATGAGTTTCTGAGTCTTGGGAGCTGGTGCAACATCTTCTTCCTCATCTTCAGTTGGATCTTTCATCATAGAGGATCTTCCAATCACTCTGGCAATGGTCTTCTTGACCCTTTCCTTTTCTCTTCTTGCCTCCAACAGCTTCTTCTTCTCTTGGTACAAGAGAGAATTCCATGGTTTCTTGAGTTGAAGCTCTGGCTTTAGACATAGGCTTCCTCTAAGCATGAGCCTTCACTTTCATACCTGGCTTAATGCTAGCAGCAGCAACTTGCTCTTTCTTGATCAACTTCTTCTTGGAAGTGACCTCCTCATCAGCAATATAGTTCTCATACTCAGATTCTGAGGTTCTCTTCTTTCTCTGCCTAGTAGCAGCCTTAGGAAGATTGCTGGGTGTGCTTCTGCTTCCATCATCTGAGCTGCTTGAGGGACTAGTGCCCTCAGTGAGATTCTGTTGCTCTTCTGACCTGTTCTGACTGTCACTCTAGTCTGACATGCTAAATCTGACCCTGTGAACAGATGGGTATAGGTAGTGTAGATGGGCATCACAAAGTATAGCTATTTTGGCAAAAATAATGACTCAAAAACTTAATTTTAGTTTTCTAAAAAAAGCATTTCGGAGCTATCGATATGACAAACTCGGTGATACCGAAGCAGCTTTAGAGTCTAAACATGTGAAATCGGTCAGACTGAGACACAGTTCGATGACTCCGAGATGCTAGGGTTTCACAGAGAAAGTAGACTCGATCACACCGATTTGTACACTTCGGTCAGACCGAGTAGTACAAGTGCAATGGCCTGGGCCAAATCGGTGAGACGAATTTTTCAAATCGGTCGGTCCGAGATGAGTTCGGCGGAAAGCTAACCCTAAGTTTTTGGATCAAAACTAATCTAGAGGATGTTTTGATTGGATAGAACTATTTCAATCGTGGAAAGAATCATGGCATTGAACTTTGTGCTAAGAATCGGAGTGGGGAAAGCACAAAGGGTTGAGTTCATACCCTAGCTTGGTGATGAACCTGCTACGGCGACAACGGCGGCGAAGATTTCCATTGACGGCGGCGAACACCAGTGGTAAGAGATCGCGGGCGACGAGGAGACGATTCGGAGACCTCGAGTCGGTAGAGCTGGACAGGCGCGGGCGAAGGGTTTGGAGAAATTTCCAAAATTTCAACCTGGGTATATATATCCAGACACTGTCGGTGTGACCGAGCGGAAAGACTCGGTGGCACCAAGATGCAGAATCGCAAGTGGTTGCTGCAACTTGGTGTGACCGAAGGGTTCAAATCGGTTGCACCAAGATTAAAACCTAGATCAACTTAATGAACTCGGTATGACCGAAAGGAATGGATCGGCCAGTCCGAAATGCAGTAAGAGGTTTTGGAAGTTAAGCCCCGACGGATCGGTGACTCCGAGTGCTCCTCACCCAGAGGGTCCGAATTTGACTTGTTCAAACTTTGTGATGTAGCATGAATAGAGTTTGAGACGAGAAAAGCATAGATAGCTAGAGGGAGTTCTTAGGCATTCTTGCCCATCCATTTGGCAAAAAGAAAAAGGCCAAACAAACAAAGCAACAAATGGATGTCCTCGAATGGGAAAAATATGCAACCAACATGCTCACACAATAAGATAGCAAATAAAATATGTGACAAAGCATGCACAAACACTCTAGCATCTATCAAGCAATTGGCGATGACTAGGTCATCTATATATGAGTATATTGGCTGAGGAGTCAAATGAGAACATTTGATCGTAGGCCATACTCATCGTTTAAGCACAAGTGGGGTTACCACTTTTACATAAAGCATTGATGTGTTCACACCATTAGAGTTGCTTTAGCTCAATTCTTAGAGTAAAGATCCCCCTAGATGTGATATCCCCCCTAAGAGGGATGAACTAACCTTGGGTTTTGTCGATGATGACTTCATGTAGGTTTTGAAGATGTAGATGCTCAATGTTGATGTAGATCATTTGGGGCAATCCATTGGAGTGAGTTGCACTTTCAGTTCCTACATGGGTTAGTCCCACAAGGAACAGACAAGGATATCCATAGACATAGAGTGAAATTCACACATGATGTTGTCCATGAAAGCATTAGGTTACCTTGTCCCTTGTCTTACCAACAAGAGGGTTTGTGACTCCTTGAACTAGTGCAAGATGTGGAATTTTATTGCACTTGTCCTTGCCAAAAGAATATGAGTGAAGTATGTTGGCAGAGTCACCCTCAAGAATTCTCTAGTTCTTCTTCTTTGGGATCCACATCATCTTGATGGGAATCCTTGGAGTTGTAGTCGTACTTGATGAAGTAGAACTTGATGTAGTCTTGGGAACCCACTTGACCAAGGCCTTAGGAGCTTCTTCAAATGCATCAATCTCCTCTTGAAGCTTGTCCTTGCCTTTTAGCTTGTGGTCTTGTGGTGGAAGATCGTCTTGAGCTTGTGTTCCTTTAAAAGAAGTGGGATCATTCTTCTCTTGTTGAGGAACAAACTTCGTCTTGGGGTATTGATCTTCTTCCCACTCAACTCCATTGGCATTGAACTTGCGTTCAAAACCAACACCTTGATTCTTCCTATGCCTTCCTTGCTTGCGTACAATTTCCTCAAATTGCTTACTTCCGGCAAGGCTCTTGTAAACACCTTTCTCTAGAATTCCCTTCAATAAGCTATTTTCTTGCTCAAGTGTAACTTGGCTAAGAGAATCATTAGTGGAATCAAGAGAACTACTAGAAGCAACAATATTGGATTTAACATGATTATTGTTACTACTAGAAGAAGAATCTTTCTTACTCTTGTTGCTAGATTTTACTTGTGGCATGTAAGTAGACAGGAGTAAACGCTTGGCAATGTAAGAAGAACTTTTCTTACGAAGATCATCATTGATTGCCTTTAGGAACCGATGCTCTTGCTCTAGATTGAGCTTTTCAAAGCGTAGCTTCTCATGAGTCATTAAAAGCTCTCGATGATCCTCTAAGGTAGTTTCATGAGCTAACTTAAGAGTGTTTAGTTCTTTAGTTAGACACTCAATCTCCTTCTTATCATCGTCATTCGTTTTATCTTGATTAGCATGATTAATAGCAATTTATCATAGTTTTCATCACTAGAGTTGTCAACAAGTAAATCATCATCACCTAGCAAATCATCTTCATCACTATTGAAATCAACATACTCGGGGTGTGATACCTTAGGGACTTTAGCCATGAAGCATCTTCCCATCCCTTCATTTGGTGAATCAAATATGTCGTAGGAGTTGGATGACACAAGTGCAAGACCGGCAACACCTTCATCTTGAGTATATTCAGAGTCGGAGTGATAGCTTCTCTCAGAGTGATTGTCGGAGTCGGAGCTGGATACCCATTCACTAACATGAGCTTGATGTCTTCGTCTTGTTTAGCTCTTTGATGACTTGTCCTTCCTTTCTGAATCCTTGCTTCTGCGAGAGGATCTTCGTTCATAACGATCATCTCTACTCCTTCTTTCTCTTGGTGGTGATTCTTCTCTTTTTCTTCTCCTTTTAGGTGAGTCTTCTCTTATCTTGTAAGGAGCCGTACACTCACTAGAGTAGTGTTCGGGTCTTCCACAATTGTAGCAATTGCGATCACGACTAGAAGATCTTTTGTCATTGTAGGACCTTGACTTGGAACTTCTTTCTTTGCTTCTACTCTTGTAGAACTTGTTGAAGTTCTTCACTATTAGGCTTAATTCTTCATTGAAGACTTGTTTCTCACTTGATGATGTAGGGGCATCACATGAAGCTTTGTAAGCACCACTAGACTTGTTGTGAAGCTCTTCCTTATCCTTGAGTGACATCTCATGAGCAACAATTCTACCAATGACTTCCGTTGGCTTGAGATCTTTGTAATTGGGCATCATTTGGATCAAAGTGCACACGGTATCATATTTTCCATCCATGGCTCTTAGGATCTTCTTGATGATGAATCTGTCGGTCATCTCTTCACTTCCCAAGCCGGCAATCTCATTTGTGATGAGAGCAAGCCTAGAGTACACTCAGCGACACCTTCACCATCCTTCAATTTGAACTTGTCAAATTGGCTTTGAAGCACATCCAATTTGGATTCCTTGACGGACTCGGTACCTTCGTGCATGTCAATCAAAGTATCCCATATTTCCTTTGCATTCCCAAGGCGGCTGATTTTGTTGAATTCTTTGGGGCACAATCCGTTGAAGTGGATATCGCAAGCTTGAGCATTGTATTGCAACATCTTTAATTCTTCCGCGGTTGCTTCACAATTCGGTTCTCTTCCATCGCAGAATTCACCTTGCAAGCCAATACACACAATAGCCCAAACGGTGGGGTTATGTCCAAGAATACACATTTTCATTTTATGCTCCCAACTAGCAAAATTAGTGCCATCAACGTAAGGACCTCTACAGTGGTAATTTCCCTCGCTAGACGCCATACTCTCCTTGGTTGTGAAACCAAGGCTATGATCACCAAAGCTATGGAAATCAAGGCAAATGGAGACCAAAGCTCTGATACCACTTGTAGGATCGAAAGTAGGTCTAGAGGGGGTGATTAGACTACTTGACCAAATAAAAATCTAGCCTTTTCCCAATTTTAAGTCTTGGCAGATTTTAGCAACTTAGCACAAGTCAAGCAATCAACCTACACATGCAATTCTAAGAGTATAGCAGTGGAATGTAAATCATTGCATATGAAGGTAAAGGGAGGGGTTTGGAAAGGCAAACGCAATGTAGACACGAAGATTTTTGTCGTGGTTCCGATAGGTGGTTCTATTGTACATCCACGTTGATGGAGACTTCAACCCACGAAGGGTAACAGTTGCGCGAGTCCACGGAGGGCTCCACCCATGAAGGGTCCACGAAGAAGCAACCTTGTCTATCCCACCATGGCCATCGCCCACGAAGGACTTGCCTCACTTGGGTAGATCTTTACGAAGTAGGCGATCTCCTTGCCCTTACAAACACTACAAAAAAATACACTTCCGTGATGATACGTGTTTGTCACAGTAGGTCGCGTTTTTTGTCATGCATGTACATCCATGATGATTTTATGACAGAATCAAGATAGTCATACATGTGCTGTCGTAGAAGTGTTCCATGACATTACCAAAATTATCATCACGGAAGTGTCCACTTCCATGACGATAAATCGCGTGTCACGGAAGTGCTTTCATCAAGGGTGACCGACACGTGGCATCCACCGTAACGGAATGCCGTTAAGCTATCGGGTCGGGTTTTGGATCCGATAACCCGTTAACAGCCCCGACCAATGGGAAATTTCCACGTGTAAAATTCTTATTGGCCGGACGAAACACGTGTCAGCTCGTCAGTGGGTCAGATAGGCGCCTATGATATGCCGACACGTGCCACGGCCCACCACTGGCCCATTTAGCTTACAAAGCCGGCCCGTTTGACTTGGTCAAAAGTTAACGGGCTGGCCCATGAAAAGCCTGTTAACGGTCTCTTCGCAAATAGCCCATTTTACGGCCCGTTAACTCACGGCCCGTTAGGCCCTAAAGGAAATCCGCCCAACAACGTCATGTGGGCCGTCGAATATAACACCAGCCCATTTCACTTTCGGCCCATGTATGGCCCACGACGTCTTTCGGCCCATATGAGGCCTTCGTATCTTTCGGCCCTTTACAGGCCCACGGTGACTCTAGCCCATAATGAACAGTAATTTTCTTTATACCCGTTAACGGCCCGTGATTTACATGGGCCGTTTCCAGCCCGTGTTAGCTTTCGGCCTATTGACGGCCCATACGTTCTTGGGCTCCTTTTCGGCCCTCGATTACTTACGGCCCGTTACTGGCCTGTTCCCCTAATGGGCCAAATTCGGCCCATGGCAAGAGTCGGCCCGTTACTGGCATGTTCCCCTAATGGGCCAAATTTGGCCCATGGCAAGAGTCGGCCCGTTACTGGCCTGTTACCCTAATGGGCCAAATTCGGCCCATGGCAAGAGTTGGCCCGTTTCTGGCCTGTTAACCTGTTGTGCCGTTTCCAGCCCATCCTATATTCTGGCCCATTAACGACCCGTTATGCCTGTGACAGAATTAAGCCTTTGCTGTCCTACGGCCTGTTAACGGCCTGTTGCCGTGCTGGGCCGATACCAATTACTCCCAATTACGGCCCATGTAGACCCATTTATCCGACGGCCCGAGGCCCACCGATTACAGGCCCATTTATCGACGGCCTGTAGGAGACCCATGGATCCTACGGCCCGTATATGGCCCATGGTAGTTGCGGCCACTAGCAAACCAGGGAAAAAGAAGACTAGGAAATAAATAAGGCCGAAACTAACGCTAGGCTATTAAGGCGATTGCACAGATTACATCCACTCGGCATCAAAGATCGCCACCAGTGCAAATATAGGGAACACCCTACACTATACAAAAATGGCTTGCTGTTTTCTTCAGCTGGTGGCTGCATGTTAAGAATAAATTTTGTATCGCACCAAAACAAATTACAACTATATAACAAAAGGAAGGTTGGCATAAAACTTAACAGTCTAGCAGATAAATGCACCACCAGAAGTTCAGAAGCTCAGTTCATTTGACCTGACTGTTACGTTTTCATGCTGTATTGTCCGATGGAGCACCATAACCCTCGCCTTCATTTCCCCTAGGCTCCTGAACAACATAGCAAATGTCTGATAGTCTGGTTTCAAAACCATGCATATCTTGACGACATTGAGCAATGTTTCTCCTTGTTTCACAAAGGGTCTCTGTTAGGGAATGGACTTGTGTCTGGAGCGCAGATACAACATTGCTTTGAGCTTGCATATCTTGATCATGAGGCAGTTTGGACGATATTGCCTTAACAACCAACCCAGTATTACGCAGGAACGTGCTTTTGGCACTGTTAGTGGACAGGTACTGACCCACTGCAGCAAGAGCTGACATTGCGGTTATAGTTGCCTCGCCACCTTCAGAAGGTGGCGGTTCCACCATTTTTTCCATAGCTCGCTGAAAAGTTGAGGTTTTACATTAGTAGTACCAGAACAGAAGATATTAAGGAGGCAGCAAAACCAAACAAAATAGCTTTGGTCTATATACAGAACTTATTCTGGTGAACCCATGTAAAATATTAGTTGTATTTTATTGCAAAGTACATAATAAAACCAGGTTCCAAACATATGACCATGTACCATCGCTAATGTATTGTCTATTTCTTCACATTGTATTGAGGGCTAAGGATAAAGAGACGAAGTTTATAATACGGTAAGCATAGTATGACATCATTCATATCACAAAACAACTGAGAACAGACAAACAGGCAATTGTAACATTGTGTGGGCAAGTCCAGCACGGAACTAGATTACGGGTCAAGATCAAAGGAACATCACTCCTCTCTTTTAAACCTTGTAAGGTGCAATGATACGCTAAGACAATTGTGTATAAAATTGAAAAGAGTAATAGACATTGGCTGCAAACCATGCAGTTCAAGGCACAAGTCAGAGTAAGTAGTAGTTAAAAGGCATGAGGATTAAGGACTTACAACAGCGGCTTTGACTGGTGTAGTCATGCCCTTCTTCTTGCTGGTGTGACAGTCCTTGAAGATTTCCACAGCATTTGGTTCAGGTACTTTTTGGTCCTTGCGGGCTTTCCTCTGCATTTCGAACAAGTCAATATAGATCTGATAATATGGTACAGCGAAAAGAGTGAAACAGCAGCTAATTACAAGAGCCTCGCAGTGTGCAATATAGCTACGAGATCCTGTCGTCTGTTGGAATTTCACTTTCGTACGGTTGGCCTTGTTCTTTGAACAGTTCACCTACAAGAAGATAGATTTGTGTGGCACATGCGTAAATAGGACTTCAACATGTGATCTGATCACATATATATAATGTACCTGATACTTCGGATCAGACCAGTGTTTAACAAGGCCCCTCCAGTCTTCATCCGATATATTTTCCACTGGAGATGTTTGGGAAAGTTCACTGTTAGCCTTGCCTTCAAAGTGAGTTTTCCTCAAGTTATACCGATACTGTCGCAGAGCAGACTTGAAAACATGGGTGCAAGCTTGTCTGGTTGCATCATCTTGGCTATCCAACTTGAACCTCATCTGTTGAAAATTATGGGAGTCTCATTATCAGCAACCTAGAAAGTATGGGACAGAGCAAGACGATATTACTAGTTTCCATACATAACCATACTTACAGATAAATGGTCGAGGAAGGTGTTGAACTGGGTTTCGTCTTTGTCATTCCTGTACTGAATCCATGTTGGGAGGATACGTACATGACACCTAACGGCAACCGCTGCCTCTGATACTAACTTGGCTGACTCTGTAGCATCACGTGGCCTTTTTAAACCTGCCTCAAAACGGATCTCCATTCTTCCTCCTCTAGATTTAGTTAACCTATCGAGCATTATCCCTGATGTTTGTTTCCTCTTG
Organism: Triticum aestivum; assembly: GCF_018294505.1. Taxonomy (NCBI): domain Eukaryota; kingdom Viridiplantae; phylum Streptophyta; class Magnoliopsida; order Poales; family Poaceae; genus Triticum; species Triticum aestivum. The sequence goes on from NC_057802.1 coordinate 434,173,102, forward strand.
CGCCTAGGTGCTAGTCCAACAACGAACATAGGAAGTGTTAGTGTACATCAAACTGTGAGACTACATATAAAGAAGCATGCAACTGTAACTTGACTCCAGCAACTACCTTCTTGCTGTTGAAGCTCACAAGGTTCATCTGATATTGCCAACTCGTCTTGTGTCAAGAGTGCTTGGGAAGTAGTGTCAGGTGGCAAGGGAGCTTGGGAACGTGCTGCTAGCTCAGTTGACGCACGAGTAAGTCGTGCAGCTGGTAGTACTGTGGTAGGTGTTGCAAGAACTAGGGCTGTCTCTGCTTGTTTGGTGGCAGCTATTTGTTTCTGTTTGGCTTTTTTTGCAACTCGTGTAGCATGGGATGCCGTGTTTGTAGAATTTTCCGCTGGACTTTGACCTTCTATTGCACCATCAGTACCAGCAGAATCTGCAGGATTCATCCGCTTCTCATTCCCTGCCATTCTGTGTTTCTTCCTCTTTCTCTGTGCCATGTTAAGTCAAGCCGACAAGAAAAACGAATAACAATTTAGTTCTTCAGAACAAATTGATGCGTGATGCAGACGAACTGAACTTTGATGTTAGACAACCACATGATAGGAGGATGTAATATGTATGAAAAACAGGACGGAAGAGATAACCAGAACTATGATGTGTAAACTAAGAAGAAGACATTTCACCAAATTAGAAGCAATGCAATGGAAGGTAGACACCATATGAAAGATGCTACAAATATCGCTCTGCCAAGTTAACAGTGTCTCATCATAAATGGCGTTTAAACAAATGTGAAGCAGTACAAGAAATAAATCATATGCAAGATGCAAACAACATCACACTACCATGTTAGAGGTCTCTCGTCATTAGTGCCATTGCATATTCACAGCATTGCATATTCACAGCTTATGATGTGTAAACTAAGGAGAAGGCATTTCAACAAATTAGAAGCAATGAAAGCTAGACACCATATGAAAGATGCAACGAATATCACTCTACCAAGTTAAAACTGTCTCGTCATAAGTGCCATTTCAACAAATTAGTAGTACAAGCTAGAAAAGAATGTGAGATGTAACCTATATCACACTCCGAAGTCAAACGTGTCTTATGATAAGTGATTGTTGCAGGTTACACAACAGTAGTAATTTGATGTAAGAACATGGTGTGATAGACAGATATTGTATGTTCTAGAAACAGGAACACGTGTCTTATTCAAGTATAATGTGTAAAGTAAGCAGATGGAATTCAACAAAATTAGAAGCAATACAAGCTAGACATCACACATAACATGCAACCACATATAACAGTGCCAAGTTAGAGGGAGCACCGGTGATGCTGCACTAGGGGAGACGTGCTCATCATAAACACAACTTTGTTGAGTGTCTATGCATGTGTTGTCTTGGAAATCATCTTGGGGGTGTGGAGGAGTAGAAACTGTAGAGGCCCTCCGTTCGGAAGGAGCACCTTTATCCGCTGCCTTGCTAACTTCCTTCCGCTTTATTGATTTTGAATTGTCAAGTAAAACCGACAAGAAAAAGCAATAAAATTCTCTCTTCAGAACTCATTCATGCATGATACTGACAATCACTACTTTGATGTAAGGCAAACACATGATACCAGGATGGAATATGTACGAAAAACAGGACGGCATGGCATGTTCACAACTGTTTGTGTAAACTAAGCAGAAACCATTCCAGCAAATAAGAAGCAATGCAAGCTAGACACCACATGAAAGATGCAACCAATATGACTCTGCCAAGTTAAAAGCGTCCCATCATAAATGGAATTTCAACAAATTAGAAGCAGCGCATGCTATAAATCATATGAAAGATGCAACTAATATCGCACTGCATATACTAAAGGTGTCTCGTCATGTTGATTGATGCGGGATACAAAAAAACAATAGTTTTATGTAAGGACATGCTTAATAGACAGATGTACTATGTACTAAATACAGGAAGGCATGTCACATTAACAGGTATAATGTATAAGCTAAGCAGACTAGCACATGCAGTTTAACCAGATTGGAAGAATTACAATCTAGACACCATATGCAACATGCAACCACATATCACGCTGCCAAGTTAGAGCAAGCACCTGCGATGCTAGTGTAGGGGAAATGCTGTAATCAACTACAGAGCTACGTTCACTATCTTCATCTAGCATTTCTGTTTCTTGAGAATCATGTCGGGAGGCTGACGCTGCATTCTTTAAATGAGGAGTAGTCCCCTTGCCTGCCTGCCTCGTCATAAGTGATTGATGAGGGATACACAAGAACATTAGTTTGATGTAAGAACATGGTTAATACACAGATGTACTAGTATGTACCAAAAACAGAAAGGCATGTCATATTCAAAGGTATAATGTGTAAGCTAAGCAGATGCAATTTAACCAAATTGGAAGCAATACAAGCTAGACATCCGGCTGGAGTGGTGAGCATGATCATCTAGGACCTGAGAGCCTGGTGGGAGGCGGGCTGCTTCGCCACCATCGCAGCTTTTTAGTTGGCTTCCAGGTGATGCCTATCTTTGCTGGGCTTGTCACTGGCTCGGCCAGTGCCCTGACTAGCTATTTGTCTTCTGGTGCTCACGGGATGGTGGTTCATGTAAAAAAATATCTTTCCTTATCTTACCGACTTCGGCCTTTCGAATACAAGCTAGACACCATATGGAACATGCAACCACATATGACACCGCGAAGTTAAAGCAAGCACCTGGGATGGTGGTTCATTGCGAGCGAGGTCATCAACTCCAGAGCTACGTTTACCGTCTCCATCTGCTGACACTGCACCCTTTATAGCGCTGTAACGTGTCTTGCCTACCCGCACACGAAGCTGGAGCGACTTCTCTCTTTTCTTTTTGGCTTCTCTCATGGCAGCAGAGTCTGAAATACCCTTGCATAAAAACACAATAGTGAGAGTAAGGGTGAAGTGTGTGCAGAACTAGTGCACTGTAAAAGTAGCAGATAGCAGGTGGCTGAAAAATAAATGACAGGAGACATATGATAGCTCTACAACATTGCATGGCAAACAAAATTAGATTCTACTCCGTATGATTTTGTAATATATGAGCACAGGAAATGCAGGTACTCCTCCAGCACACCACCACATGTGGTCATATCTAAGATAACAGTCGACTGAAAATAAATAGGTCAGTCGATTTTTTTAATGAACCGTCCGATCTATAAGGAACGGGCAGATGGCCTTCGTCTACCTCCCGCCAGTCACTGTTGACGATCTTTCTCGAACCGCCAGCGACCACCGGCCCAGACCCCTGCCTCCGCCGCCCCGCCCTCCCATCGACCTCACACCACCGCCGTGCTTGGCAGCGCCCCCAGGCCATCCCTTTAATCCCGGCCGACCTCCAGATCGGGCGCCAGTAGCTCTAGGCCGCACACGCCCCTAAGATAAACACCAAGGCGCTGCTTCCCCGGCGTAATAGGCGTACTAGCGCCTGTTACGCCGGGGAATGCTTCCGTTAATTGGGAATCAACTGGCCAGAAATTGAAATTCAGGGGGGCGACGGACCTCTAGCTAAGGTGAAATAGTATATGAGGAGAAACCTTGTGCATCGCGAGTTACTAGGAACATCTAGTATCAAGAAGAAGCGGTCAACTAGTGTCTTCTGTGGGATGAATACCGTGCAAGCAGAGACGTAAGATTTGCACGAATAAGGGAAGAGGAGTACCTTTTTCGGTTGCCGGTGTGGTCACCTCCACATGTCGCGCCGATCTTCTTCTTTTTACCGGGGAAACCGATGTTCTGGAGGGTGCAGGCTTGGACGAACCCATGGCCAAATTGTTGACTGTGTTGCCGTGGCCGTATGTCGGCGGAGGGGAAGCAGATCCGAGGCGGCGAAGGACGGCGTAGCAGGAACAGCTCCGGTGCGGTGGAGGGTGGCGAAGTTGGAGCGGCAGCGGTGAGGCGCAGGACGGCGTGGTTGAACTGGCTCGGGTACGGACGGCTCGGCCTCGGCTTCAACTACTAGCCGTGGAGGGCGTTGCGGTTGAGGTTGCGGTGGACGACGACGTCGGGGTATCGGCTCCGGCGTGATGGAGGAGGGCGGCGGTTGATGGGTGGGATGGGGTGGCGGACGGAGGACGCCGGGGTTTCGCGGCTGGTGGAGAGGTAGTTTTGGCGCCCACGGAGTACGAATGGGGAATCGGACGGGTGGGGGGAACCATGTTTCGGTCTGGGACGCGCTTGTTTTTGGCTTTTTTGAACAGAAGATGGGACGCGCTTGTTTGAAATTTGGGGAAAGTACAAACTTTGCCCCCCTCTTAAATTTCGGACCTACTGCGGGTCGGGGGTAGGATGGTAATCCCAGGTGTCCCAAATAGTGGGCGGGAGCGATTTCGGCCGCGCGCATGTGTGCTTAGGCGGCCATTGTGTATGAATGTTTTTCGGATGCGGTTGCGTGGCGTCTAGATGAAGCTACAAACCTACCCCGGTTTAGACCTTTGGACGTCGGGCCGGTAGGTTTCACGGGTCGGAGTTATTAGAAAAGTAATTTCCTTGTACTACCAAACATTGGTCTCACGCGGTTTCGGGCGAGTAGAGGCTCTTTTGGCGCTTCGTTCGAAATTTTGAAACACAAGCATTCACGTTTAGAGTACTCTTGAACTATGAGGATTGACCTAAATAGACAACGTTATATTTGACCTTGTATGTTTGAAAACCTCATTAAATTATCCGCTTCTTTTTGAAATTTTGACACTTGAAAATCCTATAACTACGATTATTTTGGAATGGAGGAGCTAAATTTGAATCTATTTTGTACACGACTACATATGCTATTATGTACAAAATCAGAGCAAAGATTGGTGCCCCCATAATTTAGGTATGGTTTACAAATGCCATGATATCAAATTCAAATAATTGAATGGACTTCATGTTGAATTCGATTTTTTTAAACCACCTTAAGTTGAATTCAAATGTATGCTAGTTCATAGGTAGCTATTTATAATGTCCATTGTGTAACTTTCGTATGTATAATGTGCTTTACACACACAACATGAACTATACTCACGTTTATATTCGATTGCTAAAGCGATGCATTGTCTGGAGTTCAAAATACTAACTATGTGGATCAATTGTGTCGAATAATAACATAGACATGCTCAAATTCGATAGAATCTAGATGTCTGATGGATCAATGACCGCTCCTTACGCGAATTGCAAATATCATGATCCCATCCTAATATTTGGATACAATTTATATCTTTAATCAATGTGTAGAGCAGTCTTTTACGTGTAGTTTCACTCTCCATCGGTGGTCTCTCACACATGCTCACACACTCTCTCCCGAGGTGTCTTTCTCGCACACATGCTCTAGATATAACCCTCCCTCCCTCTCGTAACCATTTACAACTGTTTTCACTAACCTTTATCACAAGCACTCTTCCTCTCGCAAACATACACACGCACAATCCTCATCGACCCTTTCTATATACATGGACCTGCCTACGTGTCTCATGTACGCACATTATCTTTACGCCTGTCTCTCACGCATTGTCTCACACCTCTCTTCCTAATCGACGAGTATGATTCTAGCAGAGCATTCTGTAGGATGCCCCTTAAAGTTAGGTTGGATGAATAGTAATATCAGAGATAAAGGGGTTACCTTAGTCCGAGAACCTAGGGTTACAAATCCTAGCCGGCTTTGTCAGTGGACACAGAGTCCTTCACAATTCTGCTATCTTTGTCTTGTACGACTAGTCATCCATGGGTCTTCCTAAATGCGTCACGGGCCGACCAATGTGGCGCAGGATCGGAACCGAACGAAGGGCCTCACCTCGACCCACCGGACCTCACGCGGTGACACACCCTCTGCCCCCACGTCTCATTATCTTCTCACACCCACACATACCAACACAAACACCACACACACAGAAAATTTCTCCTGGTGCCTCTATTCCCTCCCCCTTGCATATACACACTCAAGGGAATGGAATCTCTTGTCGTGACGTCATATTCGTCTCTCTCTCTAGACCACTCTCATTTCTCGTGCTATCTCTCCCACGCCCCCCCCCCGTCGGCCCCTCTATCCATGCCTCTCTCGAATACGTAATACACACACATACCTCTCTAGGCCCCGCCAAATGCATCAACTACACATTCACACATGTTACATCACGTACCCCATTGATCTAAAAAGCCCTCTCTTCACGTTTATTTCGCATACAACATTCCTTTTGAATAAAGTGTGGCCAAAAAATTATTTTAGAGTTTCTACATATATACAACATTACAAAGTTATATGGAGGAGTACGAACGCTAATTTGCATTGCATGGTGCCCACAATGATATTTATTCCGCACTGTGAATTTGTATATTTTTATACTATATACAAAGTTAGTCATAATAAAGAGAAACGAAGAGCATCTCTCTCTCCATCGCATACCCCCCTGTACGCCCCTTTCACGTATGCACACAAAACTATCTCCAGGTCCTCTAAAAGTAAGCCCCCAGAAAATTCACGCATGTTTCATCTTTCTCTCGCGATATATGCAATGACGATCATTGTATTTGAAGCGAAAGCACGATACGTACATTGGACTTCAGAATCCACTCATTACGGTCACCATTTACGTTTAGTGGTTATTATACAGTCACGGGCTCACCGTACAACTCTGTATTTGCTCATGACATGACTAGTTGACCAGTTAAACGCTCCACGTGGCACCTCTAGTGTTGCATCACATTATCTCACTACCATCGTGCCCACCTGTCGACTTGTATCTACTCTACATCTACACTCTTATAAAATACATAAAATACACTCTTATAAAAAACAGAGTTGGTGATGATGGTGTGCCTGCCATCCTGCAATATAGGCCGTCCGATTTATATCTGACGGATAGGAAAGAAACTATGGCAATTTTGCAAAAAGGTACCCACACACCTCTCCACATTTGCAAATAAGGCCTTCCCTCGTTCATCCTTTTCTCTCACAAGATAAACAAGTCATACAAATGCATCTTGATGTTACGTGCAACGCACGGGCATCTTGCTAGTAAGAATGAAAACAAACGACAAAAAATATATTTGGACGGTGGTTCGAAGTCATGACCGCGGGCACAGCGGACAAGGTGGCCTTGTATTGGTATGCTGAGCCGTCTGTTTTAACACACATGAGCTGGTGTGGTGATTATACACACACGCACGCATGCACACGAACTGCATCCACGCAACACTCACACAAACACATGCACCCACGCACGCACGCAACACTCACACGTACACACGCAGCCACGCACGCACACAACACTCACACGCACACACGCACGCATGCATGCACACACCAGTACACCACACGACCAACACACACTCTCACACTCAAGTGCTCAACCTACACGTGCATGCGCACACATCAGGCTCTGACAAACACATACACAACCAGGTGATTCCCGCGCACGGGTTGGAGCCTTGTCGCGCCTTCGTAAATTTGTGTTTATCTGACGTTTTGCCTATGCGAACTGATAGGTGGGACCCACAAGGAACGTGGTCAATTTAACTAGTCAACATGGCGCCACGCAGACTATTTGGCCGGTCAACAGAGTGCAATCCGATGCTGAACTGTGAGCAAGTGACCGTATAATCACCGCAAAACGTATATAGTGACCGTAATCAGCTTATTCTGAAGTTCGGTGACCGTATTACGCTTTTCTCTCTGTAGGCCCTCCAAAACTACATCTCTACACGTTCTCGCATGTTACATCTAACAACTATGCAATACAGCACTACTACTACACTCTAACACAATAAATCATATGTGTTTTTAGTTTTACTAGATATCATATTGTTACTTATAATTATTCAGTTTGCATACATTAAAATTGCCTTTGAAATGTATGGCCAGTATCATCCACCGCGCGGGAAAAATCCCGCTCTTTCCTGTTTAATCGGGTTTGTATCGATGGATTGTGCGAAACAGCAAAACTATAGTAGTATACAGTACAAGTGACAGTTCACTGGGCCGTCGTGTCGTCTACTCCTCCGTCGTAAGAGTGGAGCGCTCGCTTTCATAAATCTTCTAGTCCCTTTCGCCGACATGTGGGACATCAAGCTACCGGGTCCACGTGCCATACCAGAATACAGTGCAGAGCAGCCGGGGTGAAGCACCCCAGTCATGGTGTCGGCGTAGTAATGAGCAAAGAGGCGTCAAATCACAAAGCTGCACCTTTCCCGCAGTTAAGTTGGAGGGATGAAGCAACCATCATTTCACTCGTTGCTGAATCCGCTTCTCCCTCATCTTCTTCAACTTAACCAAGTGTTGCTTCTGCCATTGTTCTGCCTCATGTGGGACGAGGATCGGCTTGGTAAAGCACTGACACGTGGGACCGCATGTTAGCAAACCGCCAGGACAACGTCCTCCAAAAATAAGAAGCCTAATCCTAGACTTACAAAGGGCTACGTAGCTGCTACCTATACTTTCCATCTAATCTATATATGCCCCCCTGATTTCAGGTGGGGTGGGCCTAATCCTCTCCTTTAATCCAATCAAATAGTCCCCCATCACATCAGTTTGTAACTTTACGTAAACCATTACGTGGATGTAGCATTGCTCAAATAAGAAACCTCCCCCGCCATCCGCGCGGCAAAATCACCTCCTTTTTACTAATCTCGATTCTATAATTTTTTAGATCAATATAATTGAGATTTGTATAGATAGCACACAGGAGAAAAACCAAATTGTACGGTTAAGGGCATCCACGATGTGTAGCCAAATGTGAAAATAGCTTTTGGCATCGTGGGAACCATTGTGGACGGTGTTGCCAAAGCCAAAAAGATGGAACCGAAGCTCCCTGATTGATTGATTGAAGGAATACAAAAATGCAACGTCTCTCCTCTTTCTCCCATGCTTGGACGCATGTAGTACAGTAAAGAGCACAGAGTCTACTCCCCTGTCCCTTCTATCACAAATCACAAAGTAGTGAGGCGTCAAATCACAAAAGCACGGATGAAGCAACCATCATTTCACTCTTCGCTGACTCCGCTTCTCCATCGTCTTCTTCGAGAAACCATCTCACCGCACTAGTTACTCCTAGTAGTACTAGTAAAGGACTTCCTGGATGCAAATAAGGCGGTTGTCTCGGCTTGCAGGCGGCACTTGCGAACGACTTACCATGGTCTCCCTCAATGGTGTTCTCCGTCGAACGCACTTCGCCAAACCACCAAAAAAAATATCGTCGACGTCACCGCAATGGGGAAGGAAGTCAAATATAGTTACTACCTCCATTTTTGTACACAAGGCCAGTATATCAAAATTACAATTTGCAAAGGGCCACCAACACTAATCGAGGCAAAATTGATGGGGTTAGCAACCAAGGACATTAATATCCCCTGCATGCATGCGGAAGTGAGAAGGTTGGTTTGCATGGCGCTGCATTAATCAAGCGATGAGGAGTGAGATGGTTAGCTCTTTGGTCTTTGGAGAAAAAAATACGCATTAATTGACACGTGAAACAAGGATTTGTATCAATTAAATCCCGCGAAGGAAAACATAGCCTTTCTTTTTTAACACTAGTACTCCTAGCACGTACGTACTTATCCTGTTTGGGTCTAGGCCTTGCATTGCCAAACTTCGCAACACATTTCTGCCAAGCTTGCCTAAAGTTTTCAAAATGAGAAGGAGGTCCACTTGCGCACGGCTATCGCAGTCGCACCACACCCTCACACGGTCGCTCCTGCATGCCGCGGTCGCACCGCACCATCACACAGTCGCTCCTGCACGCCGCAAACCCAACCAAGGGAACGCACCCTCACTGACACGTGTTGTCGCATGTGAACACACCAAACTCAGCCATCCTATCGCTGACACATAATTTTCGTTTCATAGAGTATGTTTATCCAACCGCATGTTGGGGAGTATCCGTACGGGTGGTCTGTTGAGAAGAAGAAGAGGTGAGGAAGAAGGAAAGAAGGGTTAGGAGACGTAGGATATTCATCCAACCGCCTGAAATGGTAGACTAACCCAAGTCAGGCGACTTGCATAACAAATATATGTTTTTACACAACAAAAGATCCATAAAAACAACAACATAAAGAAAAACTATCACTGCTCACGGAAAGAGACGACCTCGTCGTCTTTGGCTGCCGACGCGAACCAGCCGTCGCTGCCGACATGTGTCTCCGCACCGTGGTTGTCCTCGGCCTCCAGCTACTCGTTCAAGCGGAGCGTGCGGGCGCTCTGCACGGACGAGAGCACAGCCCGGTTCAAGTCGAGGATGTTCGGTTCGGCCTGCAGGAGGGCCTCGATGGCAGTGACATCCACGCGCTCCGCGTTGAGTCGAGCCTCCGACGCCTGGTTCAAGTCTAGGACGTCCGGTTCCGCCTGCAGGAGGGCGTCGATGAGAGCAGCATCCGCGCGCTCTGCATCGAGTCGAGCCTCTGCCGCCCGGTTCAAGTCCAGGACGTCCGGTTCCGCCTGCAGGAGGCCCTCGATGGCAGTGGCATCCGCGCGCTCCGCCTCAAGTTGAGCCTCCGCCGCCCGGTTCACATCCACGACATTCGGTTCCGCCTGCAGGAGAGCCTCGATGGCAGCGGCATGAGCGCGCTCCGTGTCGAGTTGAGCATCTGCCTCCCGGTCCTCCTTTAGTATCGTCATGTTGAACCGCTGGTCTGCCTGCACCATGGGGGACTCGAACGCCGGCACGAAGTCGACGTCCATCGTCTCATACCCATCGGGGGCCTTCTGCGCCGCGACCTCCGCCATGAACATTGGATCGGCTTCCTCCTCCTCGTATCTTGGCTCCAGAGAACTCGGGGATTGGCCTGCCGCAAAGCGAGCTTGGGAACAGAGGTCTGTGGCGCCGATTGCCGCTGTGATTTCTGCGCGGCGCTCCGGCGTCAGCATCTTGTAGTAAGTGATCTTGCGGCGCACCATGGCTTTCCGGCGAACTAGGGGACGCTTGATGCGGGCTAGGGGATCGAAAGGTGGGGGAATGGGCTGGATATTTGGTGTGGTTTTAGGGCAGTGGCTGGCGTAGGCCGAGCAGCGAAGGTTCTGGTGTGAATAGTGGTTCCGGTGTCGACTGGTCAATCGGTTTTGACTGTACATCGCTCTTGTCGTGTTTGCATTGTAGCCCAGCACCCTGGACCCTCCACATCGCTCACCGAATGGAACGCGCTTCGTCTTGCGTTTTCGCTCGCTTGTTGGATCGTAGTTGAGAGCAAACCGACGTCCCTCCCCCTCCCCCACCCGCGTCATTTATTATACCACCACTCCCTCCATTTTATGCGGAGTAAATAAAAACAGAGGGAGTATACTACGGATGAGGATCCCCTGACGTGGCTGAAACCATTGAGTAACTGACATGCGGGGCCTAGCAAGCATGGGGTCCGCCAGTAAGTGACCGAAAGGGAGGGTAAGGCAGGGATACCTATGTCAGAGGATCCACTTCCACTATACTACTTTGACCAAATGTTAGAGTAATAATATATGACATGCAACTTACAAAAATGTTATAGTAATAATATATGACATGCAACTTACACAAAGCATACAGGGTCTAATGCGTTTTTCGAGGCTAACTTTGACCAAATGTTAGAGTAATAATATATGACATGCAACTTACACAAAGCATACAGGATCTAATGCGTTTTTCGAGGCTAACTTTGACCAAATGTTAGAGTAATAATATATGACATGCAACTTACATAAAGCATACGGTCAAATTTGTATGTGAAAGGATTTTCTAATGATATAATTTTCACATTATACATCTCATGTACTATTAATCTTGTCAATAGTCAAATTGGAAACCATCTCGAGTACAAATCTAGGAGTATGTACGAATCTAACAATATTGATTGGGCGTTGTTGAATGTTGATACCTTTTTGATCAAAGTAGATACACATAAAACTTATATGTAAACTAGAAAGGATAGGAGGGAGTATATTGTACATTCAAAAACGAAACGAACATTGAATACCCTTTATATATGATTTGCGGATGCTATGATCACCGGTTCAAAATTTTGAATCCGCCTTAGGTATCACGTGACCCACTCGTTCCCTCTCGATTTCATCTCGGGGTCCGGAGATCTATTGAAAGAGGACTAGGGTGGGTACATGCGAATGATACTCGGCGGAATGTTCAAATGAGGCATGCGGGAGGATGGAGTCGACTGAAGGGCGACATGATCGATTGAGAAGAGGGTTGGAGAGGAATGAGAAATAACACGATTATACTTGAACGGCTCAAATAAACAATAAGTTGTCTCGCTTGGCCTACATAGTGAAAGGCCTAGCTAATGCACAACGCGGAGCACTGACGCTCGAATATGGCCGGGAAAACAGGGAAACAGACATGTGGGGCACACCCGTCGGGACGACGTAGCGCAGACTAGTCCAATGGAGGAGCTCGCCCACGACCTCCTCGCCACCGACAACCGTTCATGTGGGTCGCTGGGGTGAACAACGGGGCGCAGCTCCAGCACTGCCTCTGGACACGGCGACCGCGGTGAGCGACACACTCATATCGTCGCTCACGGTCGATTTCAGTTTACCGAGGGTGGCGTTAGTGTTGTGGCATGACCAACGGTATGTTTGGTTTGTGCCCAAGGTTTCCCCATCAAAGCATTGGGTAGCCAAAATTTTGGTTGAGGTATTGGTTGCCCATGATTTGGCCAATATTGGCAAGAAAAATGAACTTGAGTTGGCTAGAGTTCATTGGCATGCCAAAGAAATGGCAACCATCCAAACAAAGACCAATCTTTAGGTCATGACCAAAATTTTGGTTGAGGTATTGGTTGCCCATGATTTGGCCGACATTCGCAAGAAAAATGAACTAGAGTTGGCTAGAGTTCATTGGCATGCCAAAAAATGGCAACCATCCAAACAAAGACCAATCTTTTGGTCATGACCAAAATTTTGGCAAGGTGCACTTTGGCCACAATCCAAACACACCCCAACACCCGGCTCGTCGAGGATGCACGTGGCGTCGTGATGCGTCCGCAGAGTGGTCTTGCGTTTTCAATGACATGCGGGGATCGCATGTGAGAAAAGGGCATCTCCAACGTTGCCACGACCGCAACTGACTACCCTGGCACACCAAAACCCTCGTCCCTCGCGCCGTCGCGCTGTGCGTTCCCAGCCGGCGCCAGCTGCCCGCATTCATGCCGTCCGTTCGTATGTCGTCATTAAGAGGCTCGGTGCCCGGGGAACCAACTCCGGCGACTTAGTGACGCATCCGGACACTTGGCCTCACCGGAATGCGCTACTTAAAGCGGCAACGCCCAGCTAACCTCCACACCATAGCGCATCGTCGTCCTACCTGGAACCACATCCGCCATGACCGCAAGCGCGAACGCTCTGCGGGAGAGCTTGTCTTCGGGGATGGAGCTCGAGGTCGCCGCCCTCGCTCAAGTCGCCGCACAAGCGGTGGCCATGCTGGCGGCCGATGACGGGAGCACCGTCAGCCACGCGTCCTACTTGCCGCCGTCCAGCGTCCGGCACCGCCGAGGTCGGGGACTCCTCCGAGGATGAGTAGGGCATGGGAGGCAGTAGGGCATGGTGTGCCAACTGGCCGGTCCGTCTCCCGTGTTCTACTTTTCCTCGCCGGAGACCGCACCTTCACTTCACGGGTCTTGAACCCCGCCCCCGTACATGGAGATCACAGATGGACGACGTCGGTCGCCGCCGTAGAATAGGTTTAGGGTCGGGTTTCTTTTATTTTTTTTTGTCCTATAAAAGTTCGAAATGTAATGAAAATCTGTCGTGTTTGCATTAATCTCGGCCGGTGTATATGAACTTTCACAATAATATACATATTGTAGGAGTACTAGCAAGATGCCCGTGCGTTGCACGGAAGATCAAGATCTTGTGGGAGAAAAGGATGAACGAGGGAAAGCCTTATCTGCAAATGTGGAGAGGAGTGTGGGTAAATTGTCATAGTTTCCTTCCTATCCGTTAGATATAGATCGGACGACCTATATTGCAGGATCAGACACATCTTTCTACATCTACGGGAACCTACAAAAGGGTTAACATAAATTGCCTCTCTCTCCTCCCATGATTTTCATGGTGGTGGGCCCCTCCCTCCCCCAATCTACAATCAACAGCTCACACGTTTCACATTACGTTAGTTACGTAACTAGGATTACGTAGGTGTAGCATTACTCGTCCTAAAAAACCCAAGTAAGCCAACCTCCAAGCATATCGCGCGGGAAAAGACCCGGCCGCGCCGCTTTAGTCAGGATTACCGGATTACTAGTAGTAGTATCGATGGATCGCGCGAAGCAACATATTTTTTTTGAGGGGGCGAAGCACCTAGTTTAAAAGGAAAAAATGTGGTACACTCACATCACTCCTGTTGCGGTCGCATTGCACCCCACACACGTTCGGTCCTGCACACGGCTCACGCAAACGGAACGCGCTTCGACTTGCCTCTTCACTGACACGTGGGACTGCACTTGGAGAAACCGACCATGCGCCAAACTCCCCCCGCCCACCACGCGAAAATCCTCCCCCACACCCAAAAATTCCCCCCAAAACCGATTCAACCGCCCTTCGACCAACTAGCCAATAATATTCCCCAAACCCCCTCCCCCCTGTTCCCCTCCACTCCATTCACTCCGCCAAAGCCGCCCTCCCCGCCACACCGATACGTCGGCGCCGCGGTTCGGCAATCCTATCGCTCCCAAAGTACGCTCTCGTAGACTGTCGTCGTCTAGCCGCGCCGCCACCTCTGGCTACGTTCTTGTGGAGGCGCATGGCAGTCAGCGCCGCCACCACTGGCGACGTTCGTGTGGAGACGCACAGCGGCCAGCTTCTCCCACGGTACGCGCATTCTAGACTGAGGCCCCGTTCATGTCGGTGTAGCGCTGAATGTTAGCTGATAGACGCTGTTAATCTCACTGTTTGCCAAAGTAGTTTACTGTCAATATGCTCTGCTTAAGAAGCTTCCTTGCCCTGTTCTGCACTCAATCTGCTTAGCTGAGATGGCATGCCAAGGCCGATTAGTTGCTAAAATATCCTGCCATATATTCATTGTGACGTAGATTGCCATGGTCTAGTAGCCAATCTGTTAGGTGAAATAGCTCTACACCGTTTTATACTCGGTCTTTGTTGCTGCGATGGCCTTCGATAGTTTGATGGCTGTGTGCTCGGCCTCATTGACTGCTGAAACAGCCTGCCATAATTTGGCACTCAAATCTGTTTGCTGAATTAGCTTTACATATATTTTGTTACTTAGATCTGCTCGTCCAAATATCTTGCCATAGCTTTAGACATCGACCTAGGTATTTTTTTCTGGACTTCATAAAAAAGCATATATGTTTTTCCTGTAATATCTAGTAGAAGAACTAATTTGTATGTCTAACAGATGGACAGGACTTGGATAACTTCTGCTCGAAGATTCTCCGCTGCATATGTCGAGGGGGTTGAAAACTTCATGAACTTTACCAGAGCTGAGTACGGTGGTCCGAAATCAGATGTGCTCTGCCCATGTAGCAGTCGTATGAATTCAGCTACAAGACCCCAGTCAACTGTGCAAAATCATCTACACTTGTATGGGATGTCGGTCACATATACTAGGTGGGTTCATCATGGTGAAGCTGTGAACGTCAATGTTATTGACTACGTGGAAGTAGTAGATCACCATCTTGATCTGCCTGATGCTCAGGTGGAAGAGGAGGAGGAGGTGGTGGTGGCGGAGCCAGTGAGTTTGACCAACATTGAAACAATGCTACGAAATGCTCGTGCATTCCGTGAACTTTCACCTGCAGAAGAAAAACGGTGGGCCCGCATGTTGGAACAATGCAACGTTGCTATCACCCCAGGAAGTAAGCTGTCAGTATTCTCAGCTATGGTCACCTTTCTTCAGGTGAAGACATCTGAGCGGATGACCAACAAATCATTCGATGCGATGTTGGCTGCTTTCCGCGAATCTTTCCCAGATGCGTCTGAGCTGCCACACACCTACAGTAAAATGAAGAATTTCCTTCGTGCAGTTGGAATTGGATATGATATGATCCATGTTTGTAAAAATCATTGTGTTCTGTTCTGGAAGGATTGTGCGAACTTAAGTGAATGCCCGAAATGCAAATCATCAAGATGGAAAGATGGCGATGCTGTGAAGAGGATTCCTCATAATGTTCTGAGACATTTTCCAATTATACCAAGATTGCAGAGGTTGTTTCATGATGCTGAAACAAAAGAGGATGTACCGTGGCATTCTAGGAACCAGGAGTACAGAGATCAGAATGTAATGAGCCATCCATCTCATGGTAGTGAGTGGAAAAGCTTCAATGATAAACACAAAGAGTTTGCTGCTGACCCGAGACACATTAGACTTGGCTTAGCTTCAGATGGATTTAACCCATTTGGCCACCAGAGCGCCACATATAGCATGTGGCCAGTGCTTGTTATCCCTTACAACATGCCTCCAAATGTCTGCACCAAAGAATCAAACTACATGATGGCCTTGCTCATCCCAGGTCCAAAAAGTCCTGGAAAGGATTTTGATTTGTTCATGGAGCCTCTTCCTCTTGTGGAGGAACTTCAACAGCTATGGAAGGGTGTTCTCACTCGAGACCTATATAGCAGCCCACCAGCTGATTTCTTTCTGCGTGCTGTTATAATTTGGTGCATCCATGATTATCCGGCTTTGGGCACTATGTCAGGGCGAACGACACATGGTTACAATGCATGTGTTCGTTGTGATAGGAATCCGCTGTCATACGCAATACTTAGCAAGATCTGTTACATTGGACACCGCCGTTTCCTTTCCAAGGACAAGTCGCATCCTAGAAAATACCGAAGACATGTGTTCAATGCAAAGCATGAAAACCGTGATGCGCCAAAGAGGCTCACCGCCGATGAGTTGCAAGTGGAATTAGAGAAGGTCAGGCATATTAAACCAGGAAACCATCCTGGTAATGGTAGCGGGAAAAGGAAGTGTGGCAGGTTAGAAGAGAGATTATTGTTTACCCGCAGGTCCACTTTGTGGGACTTGGAGTATTGGAAAGATTTGGGTCTGCGGCATAATCTTGATGTGATGCACATCGAGAAAAATATATGTGACAGCATTATTGGCACACTTCTTAATATTGAAGGCAAGACGAAAGATACCTTAAAATCTAGGATTGATTTGACACACCTGGGTATCAGAAAGGATTTGCAGGTGCAAGATGAAGGTAAACCACGGGATATGGCACCAGCTGTGTACATCTTGGACAAGGTAAAAAGAAAAGAATTCTGCGAGGTCCTGTCACGTGTGAGATTCCCACATGGATTTGCTTCCAACCCTGAAAGGGGAGTCAGTGCAGATGGAAACAAGGTACAAGGGTTGAAAACTCATGACTGCCACGTCCTACTTCAAAGGGTTTTACCTGTTATCCTTAGAGGATTGGGCCGCCCTGACTTATACAGAGCAGTTGCAGAGTTGGGACAATTCTTCAGGGAACTCTGCAGTAGGAATATCAGGATAGATGCTTTGGAGCGTCTTAGAGACAAGATACCAACTATCCTATGCGACCTTGAGAAGATATATCCTCCAGCCTTCTTTGATGTGATGGTGCATTTGGCTGTTCATCTACCTGATGAGGCACTACTTAGAGCTCCAGTACAGTATGGCTGGATGTACCCTATTGAAAGGTGGCTAGGCACTTTCAAGGGCTATGTTAGGAACAGAGCTAGACCCGAGGGTTCCATTACAGAGGCCTACATTGCTACAGAAGCGTTGACATTCTTCTCAAAATACATTGAAACAGCTGATCAGCTTAGCAAAGAGGTGGGTGAAGACAATCCCGGGCTCAACGTTTTCGATTATTCTGTTCGAGTTACAGGGAAGAGTCGACAAGAGGACAAACCTAAAGATTTGGACAAAATGGTTTGGTATGTGTTGAATAACTGTCCTGAGATACTACCTTATATCAGGTAAGTGCAGTACTGCAGCTTATACATCATAATCTACTAAACTTGCAGCACATTCTTATATATTTAGATGTTTGACGCGATCACTATGTTGTGCAGCATCTACAAAGAGGAGTTACTGCCGCAAAATCCAAGAAACATTGACAAACTAGTTATGGCAGGATTTGCGAAATGGTTCAAGAACCATGTAAGCTTTTGAAGTGCACTGCCAGTTTTTTTAATATATTGAGTACATAAGATGATCAGCTTGTCTATTTTCTAACCATAGGTTAAGAAGATGCGGGAGGATGGGCATGCAGTTGATGATGCCCTTTACTCACTAGCAATGGGTCCTGATACTCGGGTAAGACATTATGAATCTTGCGTTGTTGGAGATGTGCGCTACAACACCCTTGCATGAGACGAAGGCAAGAAGACACAAAACAGTGCCATCATGAGCACGGATACGTATGACAAGAGACAACTGAAATGTATGCTAACATAATAGACATTGTTCAGTTGCAGTATATCTCCAGTTTCGAGGATCATCGGTGTGTGGTTCTGTTGTGCTGTCGTTGGTATAACCTGTTTTCCAGGATCGCAAAACCCAGAGCTGATGATTATTTCAAATCCATCAATGTCAAGGCGGCGTACCAGACCAATGAGCCTTTTATTTTGGCAAATCAAGCAACACAGATATTTTTCTTGGAAGACACATTTGCACGTAGCGATGACTGGAGAGTATTGCAAAGGTTTGAGCAGAGGAATTCGTTTAATGAAGTTGCACAACAAGATGATGCTTACACTGCTCTTGATGTACAAGATAACACAGATGTTCCTAATATCTTTGAGAACAATCACGTCAATGACGCCGGCGAAAAGATTGCCTGTCGTGCTGTGGACATACAAGAGTTGATCAAGAAGAAGCCAACGTTAGAGGACGTTGAGGACGAAGAAGAAGTTGACACCGTGGGGAATTACGATTCAGACTGATACACATGGCGAAGATGTTGACGCTGCTGCTGCGAATGATGATTACATTGCTTTTGTTGTATTTGCCTGTCAGAAGACGTTTTTTATCTACTATGTGAAATTGTGTTTGCTATGACAACTGAAACCTGATGAACATGTTGTTTAGTATTTTGCTGTGAGAACATCACTTGTTATGTATGCTGATTTGTGTTTGGTGATTGTATGACAACTAAAACATGATGACATTGTTGTTTAGTTGTACTCATATTTGGCTGTGAAACTTGAATTTGATGACATAGTTTGCTGTTGGACTGCAATTTGCTCGACGTCTTCGAATGAGAACAAAGCTGACCCGACAGGGCCTCTGCTATTTATTTATTTATATGAGCAAAAGGGGATACCCCCTGATTTCCGTTAATAGAAATCATTAGATGTTCACAACACTATGCCCAGCCTGCTACACAGGTTTCATTCATTACTAGTTTCAGCAAAGTGCTCATGTCGTAGCCACTGAATACATCACGAGTGCTACATACACTGCAAATAAAGAGACAATCATCCTACAGAGCACATCGATTTTGCCCATTATCTTCACAAGATCTTTCATCTCCTCATTGTTGTCAAGGCCGTTCAGCAGCTGTTGCTTGGCCATGATCAGAGGAACTGCATCTCTAACCTTCTGCTCTGCATCTTCCTCTTCTGCCGTTCCTTCAGTTACTTGTCCAACACCCCAACCTGCTGGTATTGGGATTCCTCAGCTAACCAAATAATCAGCGTAGTTGCATTCCCCCACATCAGCAACTTCCCAGAAATACAAATCACACGAATCTTCCCTTTTCTGCACGAATCAAATTGGAAGATCATCAACCAAACTATTAAAAAAATTAGCAACTGAAAGCAGCAGAACAACACTTAAACATATTATTACCCCATGATTCGGGCATTTGTAGAAGACTCGGCCAGGGTTGCGGATTGTGGTTGAGACGCGACGGATGACTCTGCGTGATTTGCAGCAGTGGCACCACACCAACGGCAGCAGGTTGCGATGAGCAATCGGCTGCGGTGCGCGTGCCGGCGGGGGTGTGATGAGACCCACAGGCGATGGTACGGGTGGCGACTTGGCGCATATCTGGTTGTTGCCTGCTGAAGAGCAGGTGGACGAGCAGCCAGCGGACATGGTTGCTGCGGCCAGAGCTTCTGATGCTAGGCAGAGTAAGTAGAGAAGAGGAGAAGCGAACGTTGGATATGTCAGTTTCATTACTTGCAGAGTAGCATAGCACCATATATAGTTATAGTCTAGGTTTGGATTCGAACCAGCTACAGGAGGAACCTCCTTGTTTTGCGAAAAAAATTATTTCTCCACCTGACAGCTGGGACCCACTGGCTGTATCTTCGCACGGAAGGAAGTGCCTCCTTGTTTTGCAAAAAAATTATTCATCCCATTGACAGCTGGGACCCGTCAGATTTGGTGACTGGCTTGTGGGCCTACTAAGCGGACGTGTACGCACGGCTTTGTCAACTTAATCAACAAATGATTCTAGCAGCTGGACCGTTGGATGTTAGTCCAACAGCCGTGCTCCTTCTTCAACCTCTGTTCTTGCTCCTGTCTCCCGTGGGCGGCACCGCGGCTGTGCTGCCGCGCACCCGAACCAGTGAAGTTTCCCACACCTCTCCATCTGCGACTCCACTGCCCCGTCTTCCCCATCTCCGGGTCGTTCCAGTCTGGGTGCGCTCGACACGGTGTGGTCAACATGGTCAACAACCGAGAGTCATCGGAAGATGACTGTACGTGAGAGGCTGACAGTGGGGACGCACCACGCCCATGGACGCATGCATGCAACGGAACGCGGCGAGGTCAACGTGGTCAAGGAACGACTTCCATCGGAAGTATACTGTACGTGGAGAGTCTCAGCTGGGTCCACGGCCGCAGCAAGTAAGTGCCTCCTTATTACGCGGAAAATAATGATTCCTCCAACTGACAGCAGGGACCCACTGGACGGGCCACCATATTTTGCGGAAAAAACGTTTGCCCCCTGACTGCTGGGACCCACCTAACGGGCCACCGTATTTCGCGAAAAAAAGTTCCCCCCGCTGTCAGCTCGGACCCACTGAAAGTGCCTCCTTATTACGCACAAAAAATGAATACTCCCCCGGCTAGCTGGGACCCGCCTTGGTGGGAGGCTGACTTGTGGGCCTACTAAGTTGACGGGGACGAAGGGCTTTGTCAACTTAGTCAATATGAACGATTCTAGCTCCAGTGACCGTACGATGTCCATCCAACGGCCGTAGTGCTTCTTCAACCTCTGGTCTTCTTGCTCCAGCCGCCCAAAGCAGCGCCGGTCGTGCCGCATGCTCCTGCCTCCCGTGGCCGGCTGTGCTGCCGCGGAGGCCTCACCGCCCCCTACTATTCCCACCGCTGGCCAGGCCCTGCGGCGACGGCAGCCTCACACCGCAGCCGAACCAGTGAACCCTCGTACTCCTCTCCGCGCGGGCTTCCACTGCCGCGTCTTCCCCGGCTCCGCGTCGCCCCCTTCCTAGGCCTCGCCATCGTCCACCGCCGTGGTGCTCTCCGCGCGGCGTGG
Organism: Triticum aestivum; assembly: GCF_018294505.1. Taxonomy (NCBI): domain Eukaryota; kingdom Viridiplantae; phylum Streptophyta; class Magnoliopsida; order Poales; family Poaceae; genus Triticum; species Triticum aestivum. The sequence goes on from NC_057802.1 coordinate 434,194,496, forward strand.
TCAACGTGGTCAAGGAACGACTTCCATCGGAAGAGTACTGTACGTGGAGAGGCTGACAGCTGGGTCCACGGCCACAGCCCAATTTTTTTGTGATTTGCCAAGTAAGTCGCTTTGTCAGGCCTGTTGGGCTGCAAATCTTTCAAGACGAGGAGAGCTTTCATTCGGCTGGCCGAGAAAATGGCCCATCAGTAACGAGAAATGGGCTGTACATTTTTAAAACACATCAAACCGGCAATTAGTTTCAAATATTTTTTTTTCATTTCGAGATTTTAAATTACATTAATTTTTATGCGTGAAGAATTTGTTGGATTTTATATTGATATACATTTATTTTTAAAATCAGTTTGAATGTGAGTCGAAATTTCGGGATTAAAAACAGTTCGGACCGCACCGAAATATGCAAAATTTCATATAATTTTTTAACCGTGGCCACAATATGGGCTATAATGCTAACAAAAAGAATATGGGCTCCAAAAAAACCTTAATAATTAGCAAATGGGCTGTAAATTATTAGAAATAATGGCAGATGGGTTGTATGCTGTTTTCCACAGATTTGAGGCTTTCCTAAAAAAAGGTTGACGCACAAGCAGTGACTGTTGGATGGCCATCCAATGGCTGTCGTGCTTCTTCAATCTCTGCTCTTCCTGCTCCAGCCGCTCAAACAAGTGTTGGGAATCGTAGCATAATTTTAAAATTTTCCTACGCTCACCGAGATGCATCTATGGAGTCTACTAGCAACGAGGGGAAAGGAGTGCATCTACATACCCTTGTAGATCGCGAGCGGAAGCGTTCCAATGAACGTGGATGACGGAGTCGTACTCGCCGTGATCCAAATCACCGATGACCGAGTGCCGAACGGACGGCACCTCCGCGTTCAACACACGTACGGTGCAGCGACGTCTCCTCCTTGTTGATCCAGCAAGGGGGAAGGAGAGGTTGATGGAGATCCAACAGCACGACGGCGTGGTGGTGGATGTAGTGGGTCTCGGCAGGGCTTCGCTAAGCTTCTGCGAGAGAGAGAGAGGTGTTGCAGGGGAGGAGGGAGGTGCCCAAGGCTGTAGTGTGCTGCCCTCCCTCCCCCCCTTTATATAGGCCCCTAGGGGGGGTGCGCCAGCCCCAAGAGATGGGATCTCAAGGGGGGGCGGCCACAAGGGGGGGAAGGGGTTGCCTTGCCCCCCAAGGCAAGGGGGAACTCCCCCCTAGGGTTCCCAACCCTAGGCGCATGGGGGGAGGCCCAAGGGGGGCGCCCCAGCCCACTAGGGGCTGGTTCCCTTCCACTTTCAGCCCACGGGGCCCTCCGGGACAGGTGGCCCCACCCGGTGGACCCCCGAGACCCTTCCGGTGGCCCCGGTACAATACCGATAACCCCCGAAACTTTCCCGGTGGCCGAAACTGGACTTCCTATATATAATTCTTCACCTCCGGACCATTCTGGAACCTCTCGTGACGTCCGGGATCTCATCCGGGACTCCGAACAACTTACGGGTTTCCGCATACATATATCTCTACAACCCTAGCATCACCGGACCTTAAGTGTGTAGACCCTACGGGTTCGGGAGACATGCAGACATGACCGAGACGCCTCTCTGGTCAATAACCAACAGCGGGATCTGGATACCCATGTTGGCTCCCACATGCTCCACGATGATCTCATCGGATGAACCACGGTGTCGAGGATTCAATCAATCCATATGCAATTCCCTTTGTCAAACGGTATGTTACTTGCCCGAGATTCGATCGTCGGTATCCCAATACCTTGTTCAATCTCGTTACCGGCAAGTCTCTTTACTCGTACCGCAATGCATGATCCCGTGACTAACGCCTTAGTCACATTGAGCTCATTATGATGATGCATTACCGAGTGGGCCCAGAGATACCTCTCCGTCACACGGAGTGACAAATCCCAGTCTCGATCCGTGCCAACCCAACAGACACTTTCGGAGATACCCGTAGTGCACCTTTATAGTCACCCAGTTACGTTGTGACGTTTGGCACACCCAAAGCACTCCTACGGTACCCGGGAGTTGCACGATCTCATGGTCTAAGGAAAAGATACTTGACATTGGAAAAGCTCTAGCAAACGAAACTACACGATCTTTTATGCTATGCTTAGGATTGGGTCTTGTCCATCACATCATTCTCCTAATGATGTGATCTCGTTATCAATGACATCCAATGTCCATAGTCAGGAAACCATGACTATCTGTTGATCAACGAGCTAGTCAACTAGAGGCTTACTAGGGACACTTTGTGGTCTATGTATTCACACATGTATTACGATTTCCGGACAATACAATTATAGCATGAATAATAGACAATTATCATGAACAAAGAAATATAATAATAACCATTTATTATTGCCTCTAGGGCATATTTCCAACAGTCTCCCACTTGCACTAGAGTCGATAATCTAGTTACATTGTGATGAATCGAACACCCATTGCGTCCTGGTGTTGATCATGTTTTGCCCTAGGGAGAGGTTTAGTCAACGGATCTGCTACATTCAGGTCCGTGTGTACTTTACAAATATCTATGTCTCCATTTTGAACACTTTCACGAATGGAGTTGAAGCGACGCTTGATATGCCTGGTCTTCCTGTGAAACCTGGGCTCCTTCGCAAGGGCAATAGCTCCAGTGTTGTCACAGAAGAGAGTCATCGGGCCCGACGCATTGGGAATCACCCCTAGGTCGGTAATGAACTCCTTTATCCAGACTGCTTCCTGTGCTGCCTCCGAGGCTGCCATGTACTCCGCTTCACATGTAGATCCCGCCACGACGCTTTGCTTGCAACTGCACCAGCTTACTGCTCCTCTATTCAATATATACACGTATCCGGTCTGTGACTTCGAGTCATCCAGATCTGTGTCGAAGCTAGCGTCGACGTAACCCTTTACGACGAGCTCTTCGTCACCTCCATAAATGAGAAACATATCCTTAGTCCTCTTCAGGTACTTCAGGATATTCTTGACCGCTGTCCAGTGTACCTTGCCGGGATTACTTTGGTACCTTCCTACCAAACTTACGGCAAGGTTTACATCAGGTCTGGTACACAGTATGGCATACATAATAGACCCTATGGCCGAGGCATAGGGGATGACACTCATCTCTTCTATATCTTGTGCCGTGGTCGGGCATTGAGCCGTGCTCAATTGCACACCTTGCAATACAGGCAAGAACCCCTTCTTGGACTGATCCATATTGAACTTCTTCAATATCTTGTCAAGGTATGTACTCTGTGAAAGACCAATGAGGCGTCTTGATCTATCCCTATAGATCTTGATGCCTAATATATAAGCAGCTTCTCCAAGGTCCTTCATTGAAAAACACTTATTCAAATAGGCCTTTATACTTTCCAAGAATTCTATATCATTTCCCATCAATAGTATGTCATCCACATATAATATGAGAAATGCTACAGAGCTCCCACTCACTTTCTTGTAAACACAGGCTTCTCCATAAGTCTGTGTAAACCCAAACGCTTTGATCATCTCATCAAAGCGAATGTTCCAACTCCGAGATGCTTGCACCAGCCCATAAATTGAGCGTTGGAGCTTGCATACTTTGTTAGCATTCTTAGGATCGACAAAACCTTCCGGCTGCATCATATACAACTCTTCCTTAAGGAAGCCGTTAAGGAATGCCGTTTTGACGTCCATCTGCCATATCTCATAATCATAGTATGCGGCAATTGCTAACATGATTCGGATGGACTTCAGCTTCGCTACGGGTGAGAAAGTCTCATCGTAGTCAACCCCTTGAACTTGTCGATAACCCTTAGCGACAAGTCGAGCTTTGTAGATGGTCACATTACCATCTGCGTCCGTCTTCTTCTTAAAGATCCATTTGTTTTCTATGGCTCGCCGCTCATCGGGCAAGTCAGTCAAAGTCCATACTTTGTTCTCATACATGGATTCTATCTCAGATTTCATGGCTTCTAGCCATTTGTCGGAATCCAGGCCCGCCATCGCTTCTTCATAGTTCGAAGGTTCACCGTTGTCTAACAACATGATTTCCAGGATAGGGTTGCCGTACCACTCTGGTGCGGAACGTGTCCTTGTGGACCTACGAAGTTCAGTAACTTGATCTGAAGTTTCATGATCATCATCATTAACTTCCTCCCCAGTCGGTGTAGGCACCACATGAACATTTTCCCGCGCTGCGCTACTTTCCGGTTCGGAAGGGGTGACTATCACCTCATCAAGTTCCACTTTCCTCCCACTCAATTCTTTCGAGAGAAACTCCTTCTCCAGAAAAGACCCGTTCTTGGCAACGAAGATCTTGCCTTCGGATCTGAGGTAGAAGGTATACCCAATAGTTTCCTTAGGGTATCCTATGAAGACGCATTTTTCCGATTTGGGTTCGAGCTTTTCAGGTTGAAGTTTCTTGACATAAGCATCGCATCCCCAAACTTTTAGAAACGACAGCTTAGGTTTCTTCCCAAACCATAATTCATACGGTGTCGTCTCAACGGATTTAGACGGTGCCCTATTTAAAGTGAATGCGGCAGTCTCTAAAGCATGACCCAAAATGAGAGCGGTAAATTGGTAAGAGACATCATAGATCGCACCATATCCAATAGAGTGCGATTACGACGTTCGGACACACCATTTCTCTGAGGTGTTCCAGGCGGCGTGAGTTGTGAAACTATTCCACATTTCCTTAAGTGTGTACCAAATTCGTGACTTAAATATTCTCCACCACGATCTGATCGTAAGAATTTTATTTTTCTGTCACGTTGATTCTCGACTTCACTCTGAAATTCCTTGAACTTTTCAAAGGTTTCAGACTTGTGTTTCATTAGGTAGACATACCCATATCTACTTAAATCATCAGTGAGAGTGAGAACATAACGATATCCTCCGCGAGCCTCAACACTCATTGGACCACACACATCGGTATGTATGATTTCCAATAAGTTGGTTGCTCGCTCCATTGTTCCGGAGAACGGAGTCTTGGTCATCTTACCCATGAGACATGGTTCGCACGTGTCAAATGATTCGTAATCAAGAGACTCCAAAAGTCCATCTGCATGGAGCTTCTTCATGCGCTTGACACCAATGTGACCAAGGCGGCAGTGCCACAAGTATGTGGGACTATCGTTATCAACTTTACATCTTTTGGTATTCACACTATGAACATGTGTAACATCACGTTCGAGATTCATCAAAAATAAACCATTGACCAGCGGGGCATGACCATAAAACATATCTCTCAAATAAATAGAACAACCATTATTCTCAGATTTAAATGAGTAGCCATCTCGAATTAAACGAGATCCAGATACAATGTTCATGCTCAAAGCTGGCACTAAATAACAATTATTGAGGTTTAAAACTAATCCCGTGGGTAGATGCAGAGGTAGCGTGCCAACGGCGATCACATCGACCTTGGAACCATTCCCGACGCGCATTGTCACCTCGTCCTTTGCCAGTCTCCGTTTATTCCGTAGTTCCTGTTTTGAGTTACAAATATGAGCAACCGCACCGGTATCAAATACCCAGGAGCTACTACGAGTACTGGTAAGGTACACATCAATTACTTGTATATCACATATACCTTGGGTGTTGCCGGCCTTCTTCTTGTCCGCTAAATATTTGGGGCAGTTCCGCTTCCAGTGACCACTTCCCTTACAATAAAAGCACTCAGTTTCAGGCTTGGGTCCATTCTTTGACTTCTTCCCGGTAACTGGCTTACCGGGCGCGGCAACTCCCTTGCCGTCCTTCTTGAAGTTCTTCTTACCCTTGCCCTTCTTGAACTTAGTGGTTTTATTCACCATCAACACTTGATGTTCTTTTCTGATCTCTACCTCAGCTGATTTCAGCATTGAATATACCTCGGGAATGGTCTTTTCCATCCCCTGCATATTGTAGTTCATCACAAAGCTCTTGTAGCTTGGTGGAAGCGACTGGAGGATTCTGTCAATAACCGCGTCATCCGGGAGATTAACTCCCAGCTGAGACAAGCGGTTGTGCAACCCAGACATTCTGAGTATGTGCTCACTAACAGAACTGTTCTCCTCCATTTTACAGCTGAAGAACTTGTCGGAGACATCATATCTCTCGACCCGGGCATGAGCTTGAAAAACCAGTTTCAGCTCCTCAAACATCTCATATGCTCCATGTTTCTCAAAACGCTTTTGGAGACCCGGTTCTAAGCTGTAAAGCATGCCGCACTGAACGAGGGAGTAATCATCAGCACGCTGCTGCCAAGCGTTCATAACGTCTTGGTTCTTAGGGATTGGTGCTTCACCTAGCGGTGCTTCTAGGACATAATCTTTCTTGGCTGCTATGAGGATGATCCTCAGGTTCCGGACCCAGTCCGTATAGTTGCTGCCATCATCTTTCAGCTTGGTTTTCTCTAGGAACGCGTTGAAATTGAGGACAACGTGGGCCATTTGATCTACAATACATAGTGTAAAGATTTTAGACTAAGTTCATGATAATTAAGTTCATATAATCAAATTATTTAATGAACTCCCACTCAGATAGACATCCCTCTAGTCATCTAAGTGAAACATGATCCGAATTCAACTAGGCCGTGTCCGATCATCACGTGAGACAGACTAGTCAAGATCGGTGAACATCTCCATGTTGATCGTATCTTCTATACGACTCATGCTCGACCTTTCGGTCCTCCGTGTTTCGAGGCCATGTCTGTACATGCTAGGCTCGTCAAGTCAACCTAAGTGTATTGCATGTGTTCCGAGGCCATGTCTGTACATGCTAGGCTCGTCAACACCCGTTGTATTCGAACGTTAGAATCTATCACACCCGATCATCACGTGGTGCTTCGAAACAACGAACCTTCGCAACGGTGCACAGTTAGGGTGAACACTTTCTTGAAATTATTATAAGGGATCATCTTACTTACTACCGTCGTTCTAAGCAAATAAGATGCAAAAACATGATAAACATCACATGCAATCAAATAGTGACATGATATGGCCAATATCATCATGCTCCTTTGATCTCCATCTTCGGGGCACCATGATCATCTTCGTCACCGGCATGACACCATGATCTCCATCATCATGATCTCCATCATTGTGTCTTCATGAAGTTGTCACGCCAACAATTACTTCTACTTCTATGGCTAACGCGTTTAGCAATAAAGTAAAGTAATTTACATGGTGTTTATTTAATGACACGCAGGTCATACAAAATAATAAAGACAACTCCTATGGCTCCTGCCGGTTGTCATACTCATCGACATGCAAGTCGTGATTCCTATTACAAGAATATGATCAATCTCATACATCACATATATCATTCATCACATCTTCTGGCCATATCACATCACATAGCACTTGCTGCAAAAACAAGTTAGACGTCCTCTAATTGTTGTTGCAAGTTTTTACGTGGTTTGTAGGTTTCCAGCAAGAACGTTTCTTACCTACGTATGACCACAACGTGATTTGCCAATTTCTATTTACCCTTCATAAGGACCCTTTTCATCGAATCCGTTCCGACTAAAGTAGGAGAGACAGACACCCGCTAGCCACCTTATGCAACTTGTGCATGTCAGTCGGTGGAACCAGTCTCACGTAAGCGTACGTGTAAGGTCGGTCCAGGCCGCTTCATCCTACAATGCCGCCAAAACAAGAAACGACTAGTAGCGGCAAGAAGAATTGGCAAACTCAACGCCCACAACTGCTTTGTTTTCTACTCGTGCATAGTAACTACGCATAGACCTGGCTCATGATGCCACTGTTGGGAATCGTAGCATAATTTTAAAATTTTCCTACGCTCACCAAGATGCATCTATGGAGTCTACTAGCAACGAGGGGAAAGGAGTGCATCTACATACCCTTGTAGATCGCAAGCGGAAGCGTTCCAATGAACGTGGATGACGGAGTCGTACTCGCCGTGATCCAAATCACCGATGACCGAGTGCCGAACGGACGGCACCTCCGCGTTCAACACACGTACGGTGCAGCGACGTCTCCTCCTTCTTGATCCAGCAAGGGGGAAGGAGAGGTTGATGGAGATCCAACAGCATGACGGCGTGGTGGTGGATGTAGCGGGTCTCGGCAGGGCTTCGCTAAGCTTCTGCGAGAGAGAGAGAGGTGTTGCAGGGGAGGAGGGAGGCGCCCAAGGCTGTAGTGTGCTGCCCTCCCTCCCCCCCTTTATATAGGCCCCAGGGGGGGTGCGCCAGCCCCAAGAGATGGGATCTCAAGGGGGGCGGCGGCCACAAGGGGGGGAAGGGGTTGCCTTGCTCCCCAAGGCAAGGGGGAACTCCCCCTAGGGTTCCCAACCCTAGGCGCATGGGGGGAGGCCCAAGGGGGGCGCCCCAGCCCACTAGGGGCTGGTTCCCTTCCACTTTCAGCCCACGGGGCCCTCCGGGACAGGTGGCCCCACCCGGTGGACCCCCGGGACCCTTCCGGTGGTCCCGGTACAATACCGATAACCCCCGAAACTTTCCCGGTGGCCGAAACTGGACTTCCTATATATAATTCTTCACCTCCGGACCATTCCGGAACCTCTCGTGACGTCCGGGATCTCATCCGGGACTCCAAACAACTTTCGGGTTTCCGCATACATATATCTCTACAACCCTAGCGTCACCGGACCTTAAGTGTGTAGACCCTACGGGTTCGGGAGACATGCAGACATGACCGAGACGCCTCTCCGGTCAATAACCAACAGCGGGATCTGGATACCCATGTTGGCTCCCACATGCTCCACGATGATCTCATCGGATGAACCACGGTGTCGAGGATTCAATCAATCCATATGCAATTCCCTTTGTCAAATGGTATGTTACTTGCCCGAGATTCGATCGTCGGTATCCCAATACCTTGTTGAATCTCGTTACCGGCAAGTCTCTTTACTCGTACCGCAATGCATGATCCCGTGACTAACGCCTTAGTCACATTGAGCTCATTTTGATGATGCATTACCGAGTGGGCCCAGAGATACCTCTCCGTCACACGGAGTGACAAATCCCAGTCTCGATCCGTGCCAACCCAACAGACACTTTCGGAGATACCCGTAGTGCACCTTTATAGTCACCCAGTTACGTTGTGACGTTTGGCACACCCAAAGCACTCCTACGGTATCTGGGAGTTGCACGATCTCATGGTCTAAGGAAAAGATACTTGACATTGGAAAAGCTCTAGCAAACGAAACTACACGATCTTTTATGCTATGCTTAGGATTGGGTCTTGTCCATCACATCATTCTCCTAATGATGTGATCCCGTTATCAATGACATCCAATGTCCATAGTCAGGAAACCATGACTATCTGTTGATCAACGAGCTAGTCAACTAGAGGCTTACTAGGGACACTTTGTGGTCTATGTATTCACACATGTATTACGATTTCCGGACAATACAATTATAGCATGAATAATAGACAATTATCATGAACAAAGAAATATAATAATAACCATTTATTATTGCCTCTAGGGCATATTTCCAACAACAAGCGCCGGCAGGACTGCCTGCTCCCTCCTCCCCGCGGCCGGCTCTGCTGCCGCGCAGGCCTCACTGCCCCACCGTACTCCCATTGCTCGCCTAGCCATCCCTCTACTCACCCACACCTGCTGTTATTCTCCGGCGACGGCAGACGAACCAGTAAACCCTCGTACAGTCGTACTCCCCTCCGCGTGGGAAACAACTGCCGAGTCTTCCCCACCTCCGTGTCGTTCCCTTCCTAGGCCTCGCCATCGTCCACCGCCCTGGTGCTCTCGGCGCGGCCTGGTCAACGTGGTCAACGACCGACATGCATCTGAAGTGGACTGTACGTGGAGAGGCCGACAGCTGGGTCCACGGCCGCACGCAAGGAAATGCCTCCTTATTACGCGCAAAATAATGATTCCTCCACCTGACATCAGGGACCTACCGAAAGGGCCTCTGTATTTCGCGAAAAAAACGTTACCGCCGCTGATAGCTCGGACCCACCAGCTATATCTTCGCACGCAAGGAAGTGCCTCCTTATTACGCACAAAAAAATGAATACTCCCCCTGTTAGCTGGGACCCAGTATAGTGGCAGGCTGACTTGTGGGCCTACTAAGTTGACGGGGACGGAGGGCTTTGTCAACTTAGTCAATATGCACGATTCTAGCTCTAGTGACCGTAAGATGTCCATCCAACGGCCGTAGTGCTTCTTCAACCTCTGGTCTTCTTGCTCCAGCCGCCCAAACCAGCGCCGGTCATGCCTCGTGCTCCTGCCTCCCGTGGCCGGCTGCGATGCGGCGGAGGCCTCACCGCCCCCTACTACTCCCACCGCTGGCCAGGCCATCCCTCTACTCACCCACACCCCCTGTTATTCTGCGACGACGGCAGCCTCACACCGCAGCGAACCAGTGAACCCTCGTACTCCTCTACGCGTGGGCATCCACTGTCGCGTCTTCCCTGGCTCCGTGTCGTCCCCTTCCTAGGTCTCGCCGTCGTCCACCGCCCTGGTTCTCTCGGCGCGGCGTGGTCAACATAGTCAAGGAACGGCTTCCATCGGACGTGGACTGTACGTGGAGAGGCTGACAGCTGGGTCCACGGCCGCAGCAAGGAAGTGCCTCCTTATTACGTGCAAAATAATTATTCCTCCACCTGACAGCGGGGACCCACCGAACGGGCACTGTATTTCACGAAAAAAACGTTTGCCCCTGACTGCTGGGACCCACCAGCTACATCTTCGCACGCAAGGGCGTCCGGGCAAAAAAAAAATATTCGCCCCCCTGACTGCTTGGACCCACCAGCTACATCTTCGCATGCAAGGAAGTGCCTGACAGTCGGGACCCACCTGGCCGAAGCGTACGTAGCATTGTCATTCTGGTCGCGAACGTGTACGTACATATATACTGGTGGATGTAGAGGCGCGCACGTGTCGTAGTAGAGGCACGTACGTGTCGTAGTAGAGGCGCGCACGTAACATGTACATGTACGTACAGCGGCCAGGGTGCAAGAAAGAAAATACGGCCACGTATGTGTACATACGGGCGGGGTCTCGAACGCCTACTCGCGCATACGTACGGCCAGGGCTCGTGTACATGGCTGGGTCGGAACGGAGAAACAGCGTCGTCGTCGTGTTCATGGGGAGGCAACGGTATGCGTCGTGTTCATGGGGAGGCAATAGAATGCGTCGTGTTCATGGGGAGGGGTGTGGCGTACTGCAAAACGGAGGAAACGGACCTCCTACGGTCGAAACGGGGGTCCTGTTGATCGGGAGGAGTGTGGCGTACTGCAAAACGGACGAAATGGACCTCCTACGGTCGAAACGGGGGTCCTGTTGATCGGGAGGGGTGTGGCGTACCACAAAA
>NC_057802.1:434205784-434206082 GCF_018294505.1 Triticum aestivum
GTTCATCGGGAGGCAACGGAACGCGTGAGAGCCAACCGGATGGGTCAGAACGGAATGCGTGGTCGTGTTCATCGAGAGGGCTTGGACGGAACAGGCGATGGAAATGAGGCCTGGCGTACCGCAGAACGGAGGAAACGGACCTCCTACGGTCGAAACGGGGGTCCTGTTGATCGGGAGGGGTGTGGCGTACCACAAAACGGAGGAAACGGACCTCCTACGATCGAAACGGGGGTCCTGTTGATCGGGAGGGGTGTGGCGTACCGCAAAACGGACGAAACGGACCTCCTACGGTCGAAAC
>NC_057802.1:434206311-434247251 GCF_018294505.1 Triticum aestivum
CCCCCCGCAACGCTCACTGTTCATCCCAGAGGCAGCATCGATCGGCTTCAGTTAGCAGCAGTAGCGAAGGAATCGCTCGATCGGGTTCAGTTAACAGCCATCGATCGATCGCTCGGGTTCAGTAACGCGTAGCCTGCAGTGCAATCGCTCGGGTTCAGTTAGAGCCCAACGCCTCGCTCGGGTTCAGTTAGAGCCAACGCCTCGCACACACGCGCGTACGTGTACGAGAGAAACGCGCATCGCTCGGCCCCCGACCTCCCACCGTAACCGGGAACTCCCCGAAATTTTCCTCGCCCTCGCTTCTACCATGGTTTTTTCCATCATGGACGGCCCAAAGAATGTCATGCAGCTGCGTCTCCGGCCCGCCCAGGACGAAAAGCCCATTTCCTGTCATGATTTTTTGTCATAGAAGTAGGAGCCCACCACATCTATGATGATACCGGGTTTTGTCACAATTATCGTCATAGAAGTGTCATATGTATGACAGAAAAAAATTTCGTTCGGCCCAAAATGTCACGGATGTGTCTTTTTTTTGTAGTGAAACTCCTTGGTTCAACTCCACAATCTTGACGGAGGCTCCCAAGTGACACCTAACCAATCTAGAAGACACCACTCTCCAAAAGGTAATAGGTGGTGTGTTTATGATGAACTCCTTGCTCTTGTGCTTCAAATGATAGTCTCCCCAACACTCAACTCTCTCACAGATTTGGCTATGGTGGAAAGATGATTTGAGTGGAAAGCAACTTGGGGAAGGCTAGAGATCAAGATTCTCGTGGTTGGATTGGAATGTCTTGGTCTCAACACATGAGTAGGTGGTTCTCTCTCAGAAAATGAATGCTGGAAGTTTAGGCACGTTCTGATGGCTCTCTCTTGCATAGAGAAGGGGGTGGAGGAGTATATATAGCCTCCACATAAAATCTAACTCTTACACACAAATGACCCAACTCGGTCAGACCAAATGTATGAACTCGGTGAGACCGATTCAGTTCAAAATGTGAACGTTAGGCTTTTCGGTGGGACCCACATGATCAACTCAGTGGGACCGATGTGCTAGGGTTAGGGCAAAACCTTATGTCGGTTTAACCGATTACTTGAACTCGGTGAGACCGATTTCAGTAATAGGTTAACAGAGAGTTGGTCAGGCAAACTCGGTGGGACCGATCGCTCCTTTCGATGAGACCGAAATGTTACGAAAGGGAAACAGAGAGTTTGCACCACAAACTCAGTGGGACCGATCGCTCATTTCGGTGAGACCGAAATGTTACTGAAAGTGCATTAAATCGACGAGAGGGGGGTGAATAGGCGATTTTTATGAATTCTTCACTGAGGAATTTCAGGGTGAGGAAATTCCTAAGCGAAGAACTACTTGCAGCGGAATAAGTACTCAGATGCAAACATAACAAAACATAAGCATGGTCATCATGATGTAGTGAAAACAAGCACAGAGTACAGAAAGCGTGAACACAGGATAAGCAGGATGAAGACAAACAGACTGAAGAAATTGAACTGAGGAAATTGAGAAAGTCTTCAGTCAAAGTCTTCAAATAGATATGAACAAGCACTCAACACAATAATGAGGAAATGAAAGAGTTGAGGAAATAGAACCAGTAGGCTTGGTGAAGACAATGATTTGGTAGACCAGTTCCAACTGCTGTGACAGTTGTACGTCTGGTTGGAGCGGCTTGGTATTTCAACCTGAGGACACACAGTCCTCACCGTATTCTCCTTGAGCTAAGGTCACATAGACCTCGCCCAATCAGTCGTGGTAAGTCTTCAGGTGACTTCCAAACCTTCACAAACTCGGTCACTCGGCGATCCACAATTTCCTCTTGGATGCTCAGACCATGACGCCTAACCGTCTGGAAGATGCACAGTCTTCCAAGGTAACAAGCGTCGGATCCACGCAGGATCAATCTCTTCAGTGATGCTCAATCACTTTGGGTTTGTAGGTGTTTGGGTTTGGGTTTTCCTCACTTGATGATTTTCGCTCAAAGTCCTCGGAGGATGGGATGCTCTCAATGACAAGTGTCAGTTTCTTTTGGAGCAGCCAACCATCTAGTGGTTGTAGGGGGCGGCTATTTATAGCCTAGGGAGCAGCCCGATATGATAAGACATAAATGCCCTTCAATGATATGACCGTTAGGTGGTTAGATATTTTGGGACAGCTGGCGCGTAGCACAGCAACGGTCGGAAATTTGAGGTTCAAATTCCTCAGGGCTATCATGTTCCTCACTTGTAGTCAATCCGCACTGGCGAATTCCTAACTCCTCAGTCAGAACAAATTCCTCAGAGACCAGAAGAACTTTGTCTCTGTCACTGAAGAAATTGACTGAGCTGCATGAGATTTCCAAAGGCTTCAATCGAAGGGATTGGTAGGTGTAGGATTTTGAGATGAGCATCACTTGGAAAATTTTCCTTAGTATTTCCTCGACCCCCTTTAACAGTACGGTGTTTCCTATGACTCAAGAAAGAGAAAATGAAACTTGAAAACAAAAGTCTTCACGCTTCATGTTCCTCGTATGAATACCAAGTCTTCATGGTCACACCAATTTCTTCACTTTCAAAGTCTTCAGAAAGTCTTCAGAAATTCGAAGTCTTCAGTCAGAGACATTCATTTTTAGGGGTCGACTTTCTCTATAAATATCAAACTCCTCATAGACTTATAGAACTGTGTATACTCACAAACACATTAGATCCTTAACCTATAAGTCTTCAATACACCAAAATTACTAAGGGGCACTAGATGCACTTACAATCTCCCCCTTTTTGGTGATTGATGACAATATAGGTTAAGTTTTCAATGGGTATAAAACATATGAAGTGTAAATACAGATGTTGAGGAATTTGATTGCAAGATATAGACGAACTCCCCCTGAAGATGTGCATAGTGAGGAATTTGCTTTTGAAGCAATGCACACTTGAAGAGTAGAATCATGGAGATCTCCCCCTATATCTTGTAATTCATACACGCATTTAACATATAATATGAAGAATTTGAAATGCATGATAAAATATGGTGAATGATGTAATTCAGCATGCGTGCATTAACATATATGAGGAATAAGCATGTGGAGGAACACAACAAGAGTATCAGACCACCATCGGGTTTAAGCTTACAACTCGATCCAATAAAGTCTTCAAAAGAACGAGAGTTGTAACTTAGCAAAAAAACTCCCATATATAGAGACCCGCTTGAAGACTAACTCAAATTTCTCCCCCTTTGTCATCGAATGACCAAAAGGATCAAAAAAATGAGGACTAACGCCCCTGAAGAATATCATGATGATGGAGGAGCGCCGGCGTTGTTGGGGTCGGTTGTTGTAGTAGGGCCTGCCGTAGTGTTGTCCAAATCTTCATGCTCATCCGTGTCGCACGATGAAGAATATGAGTTGGCCACCAAGGAGGGAACTTTGACCTTCTTGAATTTCTTCGCTGGTGGTTGAGACCAGTCAAAGTCCTGCTTGAGACCCATTTGCTTCAGATCTTCTTCACCATAAAGATGTGACAGAACAGCCCAGGTGTGACCGAAGACTTCATGGATGTAGTAATGGTTTTTCTTCACTGCATTGTGTGTAGCACTCATGTTGTGAAGAATAGAACCAAACTGATGCTTAACCCATTTGTGGTTGCGATCGACCTTCTGGTGAAGACTGAGGAGAAGCTCACGATCAGTCATCACCCTTGGAGCTGTGCCTTCAGGATTTTGCTTTGAAGCATTCGCGGTAGAGTCATGAGTGGCCGAGTCATCATTGGTGGAGTAAGATGCAGCTTTGTGGAACTGGCCATCCAATGGACGAATGCCTTCATCAATAATAGCAGTGGCCTTGCCCTTTTCATCAACTGAGGAATATGTCTGTTTGAGGACTTCTATGGGGGGCAAGTAGCTGAGATGATTTTGAAAGTCGGCCTTGTAGTTGAGTGAAGACCTTGTTCTGAGGAATCTCATAATCCAAGGAGCGTAGGGCTTCAACTCAAATGGAGATAATGCAACATTGGCCAGAGTCCTCATGAAGAAATCATGGTAGTTAACAGGAACGCCATGAATGATGTTGAAAAGCAGATTCTTCATGATGCCAACGACCTCTTCATCATTCGAGTCGTGGCCTTTGATTGGACTCAAAGTCTTCGTCAGAATGCGATAGACAGTCCGAGGCACATACTGCAATTCCTTCACAAGGAATTTGGTCCTTGGGGCTTGACCGGGCTTCAGCGGCTTCATCAACACTTGCATATAGTGATCTGTAAGCTCAGGTTCATGATATATATAACGAGCACCTTCAAGGGGAGGACTGACAGGCAGGGCATGAAACAATTCAGAGGCTGGTGCTTTGAAGTGAGTATTTTTTGTCATCTAGTCCAATACCCAAGAGTTCACATCTTCAACATTTCCTGTGATGTGCAGCGTTGCATAGAACTGAAGAAATTAGCTCTTCATTCCAATTAACAATATTAGTGCAGAAGTTGAGCAGTCCAGCGTCATGAAGAACACTGAGGACTGGCGCGAAGCAAGGCAGTGATTCCATGTCCACGTGAGGAATATGCTCATGGTCGAAGACTTTGTCCTTGTTGAAAAGCAGCGAAGAATAGAAGTTGGCTTGGCTGGCAGTCCAGAAACGCTTCCTTCTAAGATGAGCAGAGTCATATGGGTTGTAATCCGTGAAGAAAACATGCTCATGGAAGAAGTCATCAGCCTTGAAGTTTTGCTTCTTGGAGAAAGGATCCTTCGGCTTGGGCTGAGGAGTGTCTGTCAATTGCATCACAACCTCAGGAATCGCAATCTCAGGAACCACAGGCTGAGGAATTTAAGTTTCTTCTTCAGTTGCAACCTGGTTCTTCAATTCTTCAGCAGCTTGTTCATCAGCACTAGTGGCTGGAATTTCTTCATGAATGGACGGAGTGGAGTGAGGTTCGTCAGAGCCCATTTGAACTTCAGTATGCACTGGGGACTGAGGAATTTGTTGCAGAGGAGTGAACAAGGGAGAGTTGGGGTGCTGACTTTCCCAAAAGTCATCATTCATCACTGATGTTGTGCTCCCAATGTCCACATCCTCATCTTCTTCACTTAGTTCTTCAACACCCGCCTCTTCAGCTGTGAACTGAGGCACGGGCGATGAGACAACTGGGGTTGAAGGGATTGTATCCACTTCAATTTCTTCGTCCAACTGCTCTGAGGAAGCAGCAGAAGGAACATCCTCATCAGACCCGCTTGGGATCGCATAGTCTTCACCAAAGGGAACAAGTTCCTTTGATGGCATGCATGATACTGGAACAGCATCAATTGGATTCTCAAAAGAGCTTGTCAATTTCTTCATCTTCTTCGGAGCTGAAGATTCTGATGAAGTTGATGCTTTCCTTTTCTTCATTGCTGCACGTTCCGCAGCCTTGGTCTTCTTAGCTTCTGATGCAGAAGGAAGAATTGGACTTGGTGTAGGTGCAGGAGGAGCAGAGGAAATTGGTTCATTTTCTTCAGGCACAACTGATGTAGTTGCCCTGGCATGATCAGTTTCTTCACGCAAAGCAGTTGAAGCTTCAGCTGGCCTGACTTGTTCTTCAGGCACAACACTAGAGGTTGCCCTAGCAGTTTCATCAGCGGCTGGAATGCAGTCATCAGCCCTGGTACTAGTAGTTTCATCAGCAGCCTGATTTTCATCAGTGGTGCTGGCATGTTCTTCAGTTGGCTGGGCAGATGCTTCAGCTTGAGGAATTTCAATGTGCGTTGGAGCAACATTTGAAGAAAATCCTTTTGCCAATTTGACAAATCTGACTTTGGCTCCAAGCCAGTCTGCACGGCAGGTGTCAAATTCATCACTGAGGTTTTTGATCTCAGTTTGAGCAGCAATGAGTTCATCAGTGGTCATTTTCACAATGTTCTTCTTCAGAAGGCGCTCCTTCTTGTACTGCGCTTTCTTCAACTGCCTGGCCTTCTCGAATTTCCATTTTTCTTCGCCTATGAAGGCGAAAAGCATGTGACTTTGACCAGGAGTAAGATTGAAGTCAGCCATAGGACTGTTGGGGTCCTTGTGCCAGAGATCAATGTATTCAAGGATCAACTTTGGATCCAAAAGCAGAGGTACATTTGAGCCTTTGGCTCTAGCGGCCCTTTGCTGCCTGTCTCTGATGATTTCAGCGAGTTCCTCATCATCAGCTTCGTCGTCATCAGACGGTACTTGGAAGGCGACCTGTTTCTTGTGAGGACTTGGTCGAGAACCTCGTCCAGCAGTTGCCTTAGTCTTCAGCAGAGTGGGGCCAGTTGAGGAATGCGGAGGAGCCGAAGAACTTGCAGAGGCTCCAGAGGCAACTGAGATGCCTGTTGTCCTTTGGCATGAGGCGGGATGCACAGGTGCTGAGGATTTGGAAGGAGGAGCTGAGGACTTCGGAACTTGAGGAGCTGGAGCAGCTTGAGGAATTGGCAGTGAGGGCTTTGATGAGCTGGGCCGTGAGGGCATTGCAGATGAGCTTGGCTGTGAGGGCATTGGTGCAAAAGCCCTGGGCTTGTGTGCAGGCTTCTTGGGCATAGCCTTCTTAGGCTTGCTAGCAGAGGCCTCAGCAGTGGCAGCAGCAACAGAGTCTTCATTGAATTTCTTCACTGCTTCCTTAGCCACTTTGGCTAGCTTGGCTTGCCGTTTAGCCCATTCATCAGGATAGTCCTCACCACGCTTGAGGCTGGTAGGATCAGCTTCTTAGCCTGGTGCCAATGGAGGGCTTGGGCATGGAGGGTGAAGTGTGAATTTCTTCATGTACTTAGGAGTGACATATCTGTACTCCCTCCATTCTCTGGCCCATCTCCTCTCTATCCTCTGAATGCGCACTTTGCGCTCATTCTTGGTCTCCTTGCCATGTTTGGCCTCATCAGGAGTGCAATATTCATCATAGATATCCTTAGGGATTTCAAACGCGGTGTTGACTTCCAATTTCTTTCCTCCCTTCTGAGGTTTCTTGCCGTCAGCCATTTTCTTCAGCTGAGGAATCTAAACAATAGAATTCTCTGAAGAGGTGTGCAACTTTTCTTCGAGGAACACTGCAAATGAGTTAAGTTGATGAGAACCTAGAGATTCAGCAGCGGACATGTGCACCTATGAACATAATATAGTTGCAAAGAATTTGGAGAGGTCATATGCGTTCTCAGAAGATTTTGCAAAAAGAACAGGCTTGAGGAATTTGACCAGATGAGTCTTGAGGAATTTCACAAAGCGTTCTTTGACTTAGGTTCCAGAGTTGTACAGATTGAAAATCCACAAAATTGAGGAATCTTGAAGAAAAATGTTGCTTAGGGAAACAGATCAAGAACAGATGATATGAGAGGTGTTTAGAGTGTGAAGATTTGAAGAATAAACACCTTTTGAAGATTTTGTAGAAAGCATCAGAATCAACAAGGGCAGTAAAAGAAACTTTTAATTACCCTTGACGAAGAACACGACGAACTGAGAAGTGTAGATTTAGAAGTTCGTCTGTCCAGATCTTCCACGCCCTAACTTGGCAGAGGAAGATAGCTACGACGGCGGTGGAGTGAAGAAATCCGCGGCCGGCGTGAGTACGACGGCGACGAGGTCGAGGCAGTGAAGCTCTTCCTCATCGGCGACGATGTAAGTAGCGGCGGCGCTAGGTTTTGAGAGCTCGAGCGAGGGAGTGAGG
This sequence comes from Triticum aestivum, assembly GCF_018294505.1. Lineage (NCBI taxonomy): Eukaryota > Viridiplantae > Streptophyta > Magnoliopsida > Poales > Poaceae > Triticum > Triticum aestivum. The sequence continues at coordinate 434,213,944 of NC_057802.1, forward strand.
TCGAGCGGAGTAAAAACGAAGTGAGGAAGGGAGGAGGGTATTTATAGCCGAAGCGAAAAATTGCCCGCCCGAGGAAATTGGACGAATGTGCCCCTGACCCTTCTCATTCGCGTGACATGTGTCACCCACGTACTGAGAGGTGGCGATCGTGCGAGATCGTGGGTGAATAGATAAATCCATCATGGAATGTGGAATAGTTTGAGCGGCAAACGCCAAAAATTCAGATAAGATAATTTTAATGTTTTGTTTGCAAATTCTTCAGCTGACAAAGACACAGTGAAGATTTTGAACGAGTTTCAAATAGAACGCATATGAAGAATTTGTGAATAGACTGGGTTGAGTTTAGCATAGAGGGGGAAAGGGTCCGATCACATTCACTTAGCAGAAAAGGCAACATGAAGAATTAGCAATAAGTGAATGCTATAGAGGACATAAACTCATATATATATATATATATATATATATATATATATATATATATATATATATATATATAGCCAATGAATAAAAATGACAGAATCAGTGATGATAATGCCAAGTTGAAGAAATCAACAACCAAAAAAAACTCAAATTGAAGATTTTCAACTTTTGTTGGTGGCGTGACCCACCGTATAAGAATGATGATTGCAGACACCGCGTACAATTGTCGTAGGGTTCTGAGAATCAAATTATTCGTTAATTTCTTCACACTTAGAGTGTTAGTCTTCATTGATTGAAGAAAAACGTTTCTTCGTGTGTTACACATCTAAGTCATCAATTTTGCATAAGTGTTAGGATGTGTGTCCTTTTCAAAGGACATTCGAAGATTCTAGGATATTTAGCTCACACCGCAACTTGCTAAATCTCTTCTCATCCAAGGGCTTTGTGAAGATATCGGCTAGCTGTTCTTCAGTCTTCACATGCTCAATAGAGATGTCGCCCTTCAACACATGATCACGAAGAAAATGATGACGAATCTGAATGTGCTTTGTCTTCAAGTGCTGAACTGGGTTATGAGCAATCTTGATGGCACTCTCATTGTCACAGTAGAGAGGCACATTCTTCACGTTAACGCTGTAGTCCCTGAGGGTTTGCTTCATCCATAGCAATTGAGCACAACAAGAACCAGCAGCAATGTACTCAGCTTCAGCAGTAGACAGTGATACGCAGTTCTGTTTCTTCGAGGACCAACAGACCAAGGATCGTCCAAGGAAATGGCATGTGCCTGATGTTGACTTGCGGTCCACACGATCACCAGCATAGTCAGTCTGAATATCCAATGAGATCAAAAGCCGAGCCCTTGGGATACCATAATCCAAGTGTTGGTGTGTGAGCTAGATATCGAAGAATATGCTTCACAGCCTTATGGTGCGATTCCTTCGGTGTAGCTTGAAATCGGGCACACATGCAAACACTAAGCATAATATCTGGCCTAGATGCACATAAATACAATAAAGAACCAATCATGGAGTGGTATACCTTTTGATCGAAGTCGATACCATTTTCATCAGTGCATAGATGGCCATTTGTGGGCATAGGGATTTTGACGCCTTTGCAGTCTTGCATGCCGAATTTCCTCAATACATCCTTGAGGTATTTCTCCTGATATATGAATATGCCATTGCGCTGTTGACGAATTTGAATACCTAAGAAGAATTTCAATTCTCCCATCATAGACATTTGATATTCTTCACTCATCATATAGGAAAATTCATCACTATAACATTGGTCAGTACAACCAAAGATAATATCGTCAACATATATTTGGCACACGAATAATTCATTATCATAGGTTTTGGTGAAAAGAGTTGGGTCAAGTGAACCGGGTTTGAAGCCTTTCTTCATGAGGAATTCCTTCAAAGTATCATTCCATGCCCGAGGGGCCTGCTTGAGGCCATAGAGGGCCTTATTGAGTCTGAAGACTTTGTCAGGATGCTTTGGATCTTCGAAACCTGGGGGTTGAGCAACATATACTTCTTCCTCAAGCTTACCATTGAGGAATGCACTTTTCACATCCATTTGGTATAAGATGATATTATGATGGTTAGCATAAGCAAGTAATATGTGAATAGCCTCAAGTCTAGCATCAGGTGCAAAAGTTTCATCGAAATCAATTCCTTCAACCTGTGTGTAGCCTTGAGCTACGAGCCGTGCCTTATTCCTCCCCACAAGGTCATTTTCATCTTGCTTGTTGCGGTAGATCCTCTTTGTGCCAATGATATTGTGCTTGCGAGGGTCTGGACGTTTGACCAGTTCCCAAACGTTGTTGAGCTCAAATTGATGTAATTCTTCTTGCATAGCTTGAATCCATTCAGGCTCCAGAAATGCTTCATCTACCTTAGTGGGCTATGTGATAGAGGCAAAAGCAAAGTGCCCACAAAAGTTAGACAAATGTGAAGCTTTTGAGCGTGTGAGAGGACCTGGTGCGTTGATGTCGCTGATGATTTTCTCAATCTGCACTTCATTTGCAACGCGAGGATGAGCGGGTTGTTGTCAAGGAATTGGATCAGCATTTTCTTCAGCACCATTTTCCTCAGGTGTATCAGCATGATGTTCTTCACGTTCTGGAATGACTTCTTTAGCAGATTCTTCGGTAGGAATGACATCCTCAGTAGCCTTGAACTTGATAGTTTCCTCAGGTGACTTTTCATCTAGCACAGGAGATAGGTGCTCTCTTTGCGAGCCATTAGTTTCATCGAACCGCACATCTATAGCTTCAACAACCTTATGGTGAACGTTGTTGAAGACTCTGTAGGTGTGCGAGTCCTTTCTGTAACCAAGCATAAAACCTTCATGTGCTTTCGGTGCAAATTTAGGATTGTGATGAGGATCTCTAATCCAACATTTAGCACCGAAGACTTTGAAATAACTCACATTGGGCTTCTTGTCAGTGAGGAGTTCATATGCAGTCTTCTTGAAGAATTTGTGAAGATATACCCTGTTGATGATGTGGCATGCAGTATCAATTGCCTCAATCCAGAAGTGATGAGGCGTCTTGTATTCATCAAGCATAGTGTGAGCCATCTCAACAAGAGTCTTGTTCTTGTGCTCCACGACGCCATTCTGCTGAGGAGTATATGGAGCAGATAACTCATGAGTAATACCAAGTTCATCAAGATAGTCATCAAGACCAGTATTCTTGAACTCAGTTCTATTGTCACTTTTGATGTGCTTTATCTTCACACCAAAGTTGGTTGAAGCCCTCGAGGAAAATCGTTTGAAGACTTCCTGCACTTCACGTTTGTAAGTGACAATATGTACCCATGTGTAACGAGAGTAATCATCAACAATAACAAAGCCATATAGAGATGCTTCATTAGTGAAAGCAGAATAATGGTTAGGACCAAAGAGATCCATGTGAAGCAATTCAAATGGTCGAGTGGTTGTCATGATAGTCTTTGTTGGATGCTTGGCCTTGGTCATCTTTCCAGCTTCACAGGCTCCACACAAGTGATCCTTGAGGAATTTGACATTCTCAATGCCAATGACATGCTTCTTCTTCGCAAGCGTGTGCAAGTTCCTCATGCCAGCATTGGTATGTCTCCATCGTATCTACTTGTCCAAACACTTTTGCCCTTGTTTTGGACTCTAACTTGCATGATTTGAGTTACTATTATATCCTTAAGTTATTTCCGTTCTCATTAAAGGGTGATGCTAAAACATGGTTTAATTCTCTTGATCCTGGTTGTGTGCGTAGTCCCCAGGATATGATTTATTACTTCTCTGCTAAATATTTCCCTGCTCATAAGAAACAAGCTGCCTTAAGGGAAATATATAATTTTGTGCAAATTGAAGAAGAGAGTCTCCCACAAGCTTGGGGGAGCCTTCTCCAATTACTTAATGCTTTGCCTGATCATCCTCTCAAGAAAAATGAAATACTTGATATCTTTTATAATGGACTAACCGGTGCTTCCTGAGACCACCTGGATAGTTGTGCTGGTTGTGTCTTCAGGGAAAGAACAGTTGATCAAACTGAATTGCTATTGAATAATATGTTGACTAATGAAAATAATTGGACACTTCCTGAACCAACTCCTAAGCCAACTCCGAAGAAAAGGGGCATTCTATTTCTCAGTCCTGAAGATATGCAAAAGGCAAAGAAATCTATGAAAGAAAAAGGTATTAAAGCTGATGATGTTAAGAATTTACCTCCTATTGAAGAAATACATGGTCTTAATTTGCCGCATGTTGAAGAAATACATGGTCTTGATAACCCGACACATGTAGTAAAGGTAAATTCTCTCTATAGATTTGATGAAGGTGATATTCCTCATTATAAGTCTGCTAGCCAATGCTTAGATGAGTTTGATAATTTTATTGTTAAACAAGAAAACTTCAATGCTTATGTTGGTAGACAATTGACACGAAATGCTTATATGATTGAACACTTGAGTGATTATATGGCTAGTGTTAAAGGTGAACTTAAACTCATTAGTAAACATGCTTCTATGGTTACCACTCAAGTAGATCAAGTGCTTAAAGCTCAAAACGATTTTTTCAATGAATTAAATAATAAGAAAAATGATAATGAAGTTAGAGTTATGACTAGAGGGGGTAAAATGACTCAGGAACCTTTGTATCCTGAGGGCCACCCTAAGAGAATTGAGCAGGATTCTCAGAGACTAACGTTGATGCACCTAGTCCTTCTAAAAAGAAGAAAAAGAAAAATGACAGGACTTTGCATGCTTCTAGTGAGCCTGTTGTTGACACACCTGAGAATCCCAATGGTATTTCTATTTCTGATGCTGAAACACAATCTGGTAATGAACATGAACCTAGTGATAATGTTAATGATGATGTTCATGTTGATGCTCAACCTAGTAATGACAATGATGTAGTGATTGAACCTGCTGTTGATCTTGATAACCCACAATCAAAGAATCAACGTTATGATAAGAGAGACTTTGTTGCTAGGAAGCACGCTAAAGAAAGAGAACCTTGGGTTAAGAAACCCATGCCCTTTCCTCCCAAACCATCCAAGAAAAAGGATAATGAGGATTTTGAGCGCTTTGCTGAAATGATTAGCCTATCTTTTTGCGTATGCGTTTTACTGATATGCTTAAAATGAATCCTTATGCTAAGTATATGAAGGATATTGTTACAAATAAAAGAAAGATACCGGAAGCTGAAATTTACACCATGCTTGCTAATTATACTTTTAAGGGTGGAATACCTAAGAAACTAGGAGATCCAGGAGTACCAACTATACCATGCTCCATTAAAAGAAACTATGTTAGAACTGCTTTATGTGATCTTGGAGCCGGTGTTAGTGTTATGCCTCTCTCTTTATATCGTAGACTTGATTTGAATAAGTTGACACCTACTGAAATATCTTTGCAAATGGCTGATCAATCAACCGCTATACCTGTCGGTATGTGTGAGGATGTGCCTGTTGTGGTTGCAAACATTACTATTTTAACGGACTTTGTAATTCTTGATATTCCCGAGGACGATAGTATGTCGATTATCCTTGGTAGACCCTTTTTGAATACTGCAGGGGCTGTTATTGATTGCAACAAAGGCAATGTCACTTTTCATGTTAATGGTAATGAGAATACGGTACACTTTCCGAGGAAACAACCTCAAGTCCATAGTATCAATTCTATTGGAAACATTTCAACTATTACTTTTGGAGGTTTTGAATTTCCTCTTCCTACTGTCAAGAAGAAATATGATATTCTTATTGTTGGGGATGTGCATATCCCTGTTGAGGTAACCTAGTGTTATTCAAAATTTCTCCGGTTCCATGTTATTCGAAACGAGTTTGTTAACAAGACTTGATCAACCTTGTTAGTGGATTCCTTTTGATGAGCATGAGATGGATGAAGTTAGAAAGCACAACCTTCTGTACCCTCATTTTACTTTCTGTTATTTAGAATAAATAAAGCAAAAATAGTATATTCTATCTATTTTCTGAATTATCCGTGCAATAAAAAATACCCCAAAAATAAAAGTTCTCCAAATGCCCTGAAAATGAAATATGATTTTTTTTCTGGAATATTTGAGAATATCTGGCACTGAGAACACATCAGGGGGAGCGAGCACCTGGCCACGAGGGTCCAGGGCGCGCCCACCCCCCTGGGCGTCCCCCCTGCCTCGTGGGCCCCTGGTTGCCCCCCTCCACTTATTCCAGCCACCACACACTCCTTCCTCCCAAAAATTATCAACCAGCTCAAGCACAAGTTCTAGCTCATCTTGCTGCCATTTTCGATCTCCTTGCTCAAAGCTCCACTCACAAAACTGCTTTGGGGGATTGTTCTTCGATATGTGACTCCTCCAATGGTCCAATTAGTTTTTGTTCTAGTGCTTTATTCATTGCAAATTTTTGCTGCCTAGGTGACCCTGTTCTTGAGCTTGCATGTCAAATTTATATGGTCCCAAGTAGTTCTAATGCATGATATAGTCTCTAGGCACTTGTGGCAGTAGTTGCTATCAATTTTGTAGAGTTTGGTTCACTTTTATTTTAAGTTACTAAAATTTTCAGAAATTTTTCAGAGGGAGAAATATGTTTAGGAAAATGTGCCAAGGTGGTTCTTCAAGGAAGCAAGGACCCAGGCCCGCAATACGTGAGCCGGACCATGAACCAGCAAGAGAAGATCAGGTGTGGCCTTGTCAATGGCCGTCAAAAGATTTCATGGTTCGAGCAGGAATTAAGGAGGAATTTGATGCATATGTGTGTAATGCTGAACTCGAGGGCTTCATGCTAGATAAGTGCCCTCACTATTATTACCTGATTGATTCCTTTGTGAGAAGGTTCAAATTTTCATCTTCACGTAATTCTCACACTGTCCTATTTGGTATCTATGGTAAATCTTATACTATGGACTTAGAGGATTTTAATACTGCTTGTAAACTTCCGCAGTGGGGTAGTGTGATGTCTACTACGCAACCTTCTTCTTGTAGACGTTGTTGGGCCTCCAAGTGCAGAGGTTTGTAGGACAGTAGCAAATTTCCCTCAAGTGGATGACCTAAGGTTTATCAATCCGTGGGAGGCGTAGGATGAAGATGGTCTCTCTCAAACAACCCTGCAACCAAATAACAAAGAGTCTCTTGTGTCCCCAACACACCCAATACAATGGTAAATTGTATAGGTGCACTAGTTCGGCGAAGAGATGGTGATACAAGTGCAATATGGATGGTAGATATAGGTTTTTGTAATCTGAAAAAATAAAAACAGCAAGGTTGCAAGTGATAAAAGTGAGCGTAAACGGTATTGCAATGCTAGGAAACAAGGCCTATGGTTCATACTTTCACTAGTGCAAGTTCTCTCAACAATAATAACATAATTGGATCATATAACTATCCCTCAACATGCAACAAAGAGTCACTCCAAAGTCACTAATAGCGGAGAACAAACGAAAAGATTATGGTAGGGTACGAAACCACCTCAAAGTTATTCTTTCCCATCAATCCGTTGGGCTATTCCTATAAGTGTCACAAACAGCCCTAGAGTTTGTACTAGAATAACACCTTAAGACACAAATAAACCAAAACCCTAATGTCACCTAGATACTCCAATGTCAGCTCAAGTATCCGTGGGTATGATTATACGATATGCATCACACAATCTCAGATTCATCTATTCAACCAACACATAGGACCTCAAAGAGTGCCCCAAAGTTTCTACCGGAGAGTCAAGACAAAAATGTGTGCCAACCCCTATGCATAGGTTCATGGGCAGAACCCGCAAGTTGATCACCAAAACATACATCAAGTGAGTCACGTGATATCCATTGTCACCACAGATACGCACGGCAAGACATACATCAAGTGTTCTCAAATCATTAAAGACTCAATCTGATAAGATAACTTCAAAGGGAAAACTCAATCCATTACAAGAGAGTAGAGGGGGAGAAGAAACATAAGATCCAACTATAATAGCAAAGCTCGCGATACATCAAGATCGTGCCAAATCAAGAACACGAGAGAGAGAGAGAGATCAAACACATAGCTACTGGTGCATACCCTCAGCCCCGAGGGTGAACTACTCCCTCCTCATCATGGAGAGCGCCGGGATGATGAAGATGGCCACTGGTGAGGGTTCCCCCCTCCGGCAGGGTGCCGGAACAGGGTCCCGATTGGGTTTTGGTGGCTACAGAGGCTTGCGGCGGCGGAACTCCAGATCTATTCTGTTGCCCGATCGTTTTAGGGTATATGGATATATATAGGTGAAAGAAGTACGTCAGGGGAGCCACGAGGGGCCCACGAGGGTGGTGGGCATGCCCAAGGGGGGTGGGCGCGCCCCCCTGCCTCGTGCCTTCCTCGTTGCTTTCTTGACGTGGACTCCAAGTCTCCCGGGTTGCTTTCCTTCCAAAAAATAACTTCTCTAGAAGGTTTCATTCCGTTTCGACTCCGTTTGATATTCCTTTTCTTTGAAACACTGAAACAAGGGAAAAAACAGGAACTGGCACTGGGCTCTGGGTCAATAGGTTAGTCCCAAAAGTAATATAAAAGTGCATAATAAAGCCCATAAAACATCCAAGATGGATAATATAATAGCATGGAACAATAAAAAATTATAGATACGTTGGAGACGTATCATAGTGCGAGTGAACCTCGCAAATCTGAGTTTATGGATTTTCTTGCTAGTATCACTGTGGGGGAATCCAGGGAAATAACACAAGCTACCATAGGGAGCATTCATTTTCCTGCTATACATTATTTTGCTCTCTTTATAGGTAGATGCATAAATGGTAAGGATGAGGCATGCCACATGTGTGTTCCAGACCTTAGTGTTCTCAAGAGTGCTGTTTTAGGAGATAAACAATATAACTTGGGGGCCACTGTTGCACGAAGGTTGCATAATAATGGTTTAAGTGGAGACTTGTTCGGTGGGATTTATGCAACCCGTGTGGCTAATTTTCTTGAGATACCTATACATGAAAATGACATGGAATTGCCTCCCACTTATCTAGATTATAATGCTATGGTTCGCCATCAGTTTATTGAGAGGAGTGAACAGCCTCTCCAGTACCGACTAATGTTTGACAGGCGCCGTATTTTCCATGTTGCTCTCCCTGCTCCTACTTTCTTTGACTTTCAGACAAAAGGGAGATATATTATAACCAGGGAGGAGGCGAACGAGTATAAGAGGAGGATGGAGGCAACTCGCCTCCAAGCTACAGCTCATGAGGCAATAGCTGCTGCATCTTAGTACGACCCCAGCTACAACTTTGGATATCCGCCAGGCCAGCCGTAGCCATAGACCAACTTAGGCCAAAAGCCTAAGCTTGGGGGAGTACGTATTTCTCACCGACATTACATTCATGCTCACACACTCATGCTAGTTGTCGGTGCTCATACTTTTTCATTGTACTATCCATGCTAGTTTATTTTCTTTTCTCGCTTTCTTCTTGTGTGTTTGAATAACCTTAAGAAAAACAAAAAAAATAGTTGTAGCTTTTAGCTAGTTTACTTTTCATGCCCGTAGTAGTAGTAACTAAAAGAAAACCCAAAAAAATTTATCGTTCTTCTTTTGCTTGTTGGGAGCTTTCCCGTGTAAATAGTTTTATTTCTTTTCTTGTTCTTTGGGGGTCTAGAGGAGAAGACCATAATGAAAATGTTGAAGTGGCTCTTATATGCATTATTGTTGATTTAACAAAGAGCCCATATTATCTTGTCTTCTCCTTTGTATTGAATGCCTGCAGATTCCAGCTTAGTCCAATGCACGTGCACTATTATTATTATCCACATCGTTCGGTCATGCAAGTGAAAGGCAGTAATGACGATATATGATGGACTGATTGAGATGAGAGAAGCTAGTATGAACTCGGCCTCTCTTGTTTTTGTAAATATGATTAGTTCATCGTTCCTGATTCAGCCTATTATGAATGAACATGTTGGAATGACAATTAGAGATTATAGTTGCTTATGCCATGCTTAATTAGCTAGGAGTTTATAATGGTTTACCTTGCGTGCCAACATGCTATTAAAATGGTTGTGATGTGGTATGATAGGGTGGTATCCTCCTTTGAATGATTCAAGTGGCTCGACTTGGCACATGTTCACACATGAAGTTGAAACAAAATCAACATAGCCTCCACAATATTTATGTTCATGGTGGATTATATCCTACTCATGCTTGCACTCAATGTTTATTAATTTTAATGCATGTTCATGACTGTTGTCGCTCTCTAGTTGGTCACTTCCCAGTCTTTTTCTAGCCTTCACTTGTACTAAGCGGGAATACTGCTTGTGCATCCACTTCCATAAACCCCAAAATTATTCCATATGAGTCCACCATACCTTCCTATATGCGGTATCTACCTACTGTTCCAAGTAAATTTGTATGTGCCAAACTCTAAACCTTCAAATGAAATTTTGTTTTGTATGCTCGAATAGCTCATGTATCAACCAGGGCTATCTGTATCTTCCATGCTAGGCGGGTTATTTTCAAGAGGACTGGACTCCGCTCCTCACTCACGAGAAAATGGCTGGTCACCGGGATGCCCAGTCCCATGCTCTAAGCAAATCAAATCAAAATAATTGCAAACAAAACTCCCCCAGGGTTGTTGCTAGTTGGAGGCACTCATTGTTTCGAACAAGCCATGGATTGATGCTTGTTGGTGGAGGGGGAGTATAAACTTTACCATTCTGTTTGGGAACCGCCTATAATGTGTGTAGCATGGAAGATATCGAGATCTCTCGGTTGTTATGTTGACAATGAAAGTATGCCGCTCAAAATACTATTTATCTCTATTTCAAAATCGATCTCTGGCACCTCTACAAATCCCTGCTTCCCTCTGCGAAGGGCCTATCTATTTACTTTTATGTTGAGTCATCACCCTCTTATTAAAAAGCACCAGCTGGAGAGCACCGTTGTCATTTGCATCCATTACTATTAATTTATATTGGGTATGACTATGACTGGATCTCTTTTACCATGAATTACAATGTTTAGTCAGTCCTTGATCTTCATATGTGCTCTGCATTTATGTTTTGCGGTCTCAGAGAAGGCTAGCGAGATACCATCTTGTTATATCATATTATGATTGTTTTGAGAAAGTGTTGTCATCCGAGATTTATTATTATTGCTCTCTAGTTGATTATGCCATTGATATGAGTAAACATAAGACCTAAATGTTATTGTGAATATGGTTAGTTCATAATCTTTGCTGAAAACTTGAATGCTGGCTTTACATATTTACAATAAGAGCAAACAGAGTTTGTAAAAGTTTTTCTTTATCACTTTCAGTTTGTCAACTGAATTGCTTGAGGACAAGCAAAGATTTAAGCTTGGGGGAGTTGATACGTCTCCATCGTATCTAATTTTCCAAACACTTTTGCCCTTGTTTTGGACTCTAACTTGCATGATTTGAATGGAACTAACCCGGACTGACGCTATTTTCAGCCGAATTGCCACAGTGTTATTTTTGTGCAGAAATAAAAGTTCTTGGAATGACCTGAAACTTCACGGAGAGTATTTTTGGAATTAATAAAAAATACTGGCGAAAGAATCAAGGCCAGGGGGCCCACACCCTGTGTAACACCCCGGTAGTTAAGCTACAGTAACCACTCACTAATGGTGCCATGCCATCACATTTTTCTTGCTAATGATCACTTTGTTCCAAATCAAACTCAAATTCGAATTCAAAATACGAGTCAAATTATTAGTTCTTTCAAAAGGTAAATTAAAAATGTTCATTGGGTTACAAGTATTCGCTAACTAATTGTCATGATTAAACCAACATTACTTGACTCACCAGTTAATCCCTAGTAATTTCTGAAGTGGTCCCTTATCATCTTAATGAACCACTTAAGTTTTAAACATGATTTAAAAAATTCAAAATAACTCTAAACTTTTTGTGGCAGCGTCCAAAATTGCAATACAAATTATGAGCCAAGTTTCATAATTTTACAAAATCAATTTGGCGGATTAACTTTACATAAAATAGTAGATAAAAAGAAAAACAGTAAACAAAAAAAAAAAGAAAACCTAAACTACTGGGCGCTTAGGCCCATGTGGCTGGGGAGGCTTAGCCCAGCCGCCCTTCTCCTACCTCCTGTTCACAGGAGGGCGTGGAGGCCATCCATGGCGCCTCGGCCAGGTGCCGGCCATCCACGCCTCCCCCTCGACTACAAGACCCCCTTCGCCCCTCTCCCTCGACCCCGTGACCCTGGTCAAACCCTAGCCACTACCCCCCTCTTACCCCTCGCTCTCCTCCCCGATCTGGAGAGGCACCCGATGTGGTCGTCGCCGTCGCTGCGCCGATCCCGCGGCCACCGGACTCCCCTCGTCGATGCAACAAGTTCAGGAGCTCCGTAGTGTTCGTCTACGCCATCTACAACCATCCGTTCGAGTTCGGCGCCTCTACATCATGCGGATCGAGCTTCTTCTTCCCCGGTCGCCGCCGACTTTCATCTCCAAATTCGTCCAACCCTGCGCTCCTGAGCTCCCACCGGGCCTACTTGTGCCTCCACGGTGAGCTCATCTCTCGATTCCCTCGCTTTTCCCCCTCGATCTGACGCCGTAGACGTCGCCCCATGAGGACCAGTCGCCATGGCTGGAGTTTGGCCCGTCTGTGCCCGTGGTCACGCCCGTATGCCCGTGCTGCTCCAGCCTAAGCCCCTGACCGCACGTGGACGCCCAACCGCGCCCCACGCACTTGTGCCTCGCCGGCGCGCACGTCCACAGCCGCTCGCGCGAGCCCGCACTTGCCTCTGGCCATTGCCATGCCCGCTGCGTGTGTGCTGCTGTCGCCCGCTCCGCCCTCCTGTTGCTCACGCTCCGGCCGCCGCTCGTGCTCACCGCCGCGTGGCCGTGCTCACGCGCGCCCCTGGCCGTGCCCCTGCGCCGCCCGAGCGTGCATCCATCGCGGCTTGGCCGTGCCCGCCCGCGCTGCTGCTGGCTATTGCCGTTGCCGCTTCTACTTCTTGCTGCAACTGGCGCTACTGCTTTCTGCTGCCGCTACTTCCTGCTGCTGCCTCTGCTTTCCCCTGCTCCTCGCCGCATCCCGCAGCCGTCCGATTGCCCCGACGCATGCCTACGCTGTCCGCTCGCCCAGCCGTCTGCTTGCTCGGCCACCAGTGTTGCGGCTGGCACTGGCCGCGAGCGCCCCATGTGTGCGCTCATGCGTGAGGCGCAGCCACACAGTGGCCGGCTAGTGCCATTGCCACCTGGGCCCTGCTAGGATTAGATTAGATGCTAATCTAATTACAGGCCACTAACCCAACACCTTACACACTACTAATGGCCCCCACCACTAACTAGGCAAAATAAACAATATGTTTAATATAATGGCCCAATGACATCTGGGCCCCACTGCCCAGTTTTGACCAGTCAACCCAGTTAATGTTGACTGTTGACCCTGCTGACTCAACACCCCACTGGCCCCACACGTCAGCCTGTGTGTGCATTGATGTGTACACTCTAGTAGGTGCACTTAGCATTTTCATTTAATATAATTTTCGAATTAATTTAATTTTAGAAAATTGATTAAATCTTTTAAAATTAATATAAAACAAACCTTAGCTCGGATGGACAAACTTTGTACATGAAAGTTGCTCAGAACGATGAGACGAATCCGGATACGCAGCCCGTTCGCCCGCCACACATCCCTAGCATAGCAAACACGCAACTTTCCCCCTCCGGTTCATCTGTCCAAAAACGCGAAACACCGGTAATACTTTCCCGGATGTTTCCCCCCTTTGCCGATATCACCTACTACCGCGTTAGGGCACATCTAGCACCGCGTTTGTCATGTTATGCTTTGTGATGCTTTGATTGCTCTGTTATTTATTGTGTTCCCCCTTCGTTACTTCTTTCCGGTAGACCCTGAGACCGATGCCGGTACCCCTGTGATCGACTACATCGACGACGAACCCTTTTTGCCAGAGCAACCAGGCAAGCCGCCCCCCCCTTTGATCACCAGATATCGCCTATTCCTTATCTATACTGCTTGCATTAGAGTAGTGTAGCATGTTACTGCTTTCGATTAATCCTATACTGATGCATAGCCTGTCATTGTTGCTACGGTTGTTACCCTTACCTGCTATCCTACTGCTTAGTATAGGTTGCTAGTGTTCCATCAGTGGCCCTACACTCTTGTCCGTCTGCCATGCTATACTACTGGGTCGTGATCACTTCGGGAGGTGATCACGGGTATATACTATATACTTTATATACATGACACATGTGGTGACTAAAGTCGGGTCGGCTCGAGGAGTACCCGCAAGTGATGCTGATGAGGGGGCTGAAAGGACAGGTGGCTCCATCCCGGTAGAGGTGGGCCTGGGTTCCTGACGGCCCCCGACTGTTGCTTTATGGCGGAGCGACAGGGCAGGTTGAGACCACCCAGGAGAGAGGTGGGCCTGGCCCTGGTCGGCGTTCGCGGATACTTAACACGCTTAACGAGATCTTGGTATTTGATCTGAGTCTGGCCATTTGGTCTATACGCACTAACCATCTACGCAGGAGTAGTTATGGGTATCACGACATCGTGGTATCAGCCGAAGCTCTTTTTGACGTCAGGGACTGAGTGGCGCGCGCCGCATTGGACCGTAAGCTCGCGCTTGTATTAAGGGGGCTAGGTCTGCTTCCGGCCGCGTACGCAACGTGCAGGTGTGCAATGGGCGATGGGCCCAGACGCCTGCGCGCATAGGGTTTAGACCGGCGAGCTGACCTCTCTGTTGTGCCTAGGTAGGGCTGCGACGTGTTGATCTTCCGAGGCCGGGCATGACCCAGAAAAGTGTGTCTGGCCAAATGGGATCGAGCGTGTTGGGTTATGTGGTGCACCCCTGCAGGGAAGTTTATCTATTCGAATAGCCGTGTCCCTCGGTAAAAGGACGACCCGGAGTTGTACCTTGACCTTATGACAACTAGAACTGGATACTTAATAAAACACACCCTTCCAAGTGCCAGATATAACCCGGTGATCGCTCTCTAACAGGGCGACGAGGAGGGGATCGCCGGGTAGGATTATGCTATACGATGCTACTTGGTGAACTTACCATCTACTCTCTTCTACATGCTGAAAGATGGAGGTGGCCAGAAGCGTAGTCTTCGACAGGATTAGCTATCCCCCTCTTATTCTGGCATTCTGCAGTTCAGCCCATCGATATGGCCCTTTACACATATACCCATGCATATGTAGTGTAGCTCCTTGCTTGCGAGTACTTTGGATGAGTACTCACGGTTGCTTCTCTCCCTCTTTTCCCCCTTTCCTTTCCACCTGGTTGTCGCAACCAGATGCTGGAGTCCAGGAGCCAGACGCCACCGTCGACGACGACACCTACGACACTGGAGGTGCCTACTACTACGTGCAGCCCGCTGATGACGACCAGGAGTAGTTAGGAGGATCCCAGGCAGGAGGCCTGCGCCTCGTTCGATCTGTATCCCAGTTTGTGCTAGCCTTCTTAAGGCAAACTTGTTTAACTTATGTCTGTACTCAGATATTGTTGCTTCCACTGACTCGTCTATGATCGAGCACTTGTATTCGAGCCCTCGAGGCCCCTGGCTTGTATTATGATGCTTGTATGACTTATTTATGTTTTAGAGTTGTGTTGTGATATCTTCCCGTGAGTCCCTGATCTTGATCGTACACATTTGCGTGTATGATTAGTGTACGGTCAAATCGGGGGCGTCACACCTTGTCCACGAGGGTGGGGGCGCGCCCCCCTGCCTCGTGGGCCCCCTGGTGCTCCACCAACCTCAACTCCAACTCTATATATTCACATTCGGGGAGAAAAAAATCAGAGAGAAGGATTCATCACGTTTTACAATACGGAGCCGCCGCCAAGCCCTAATCTCCCTCGGGAGGGCTGATCTGGAGTCCGTTCGGGACTCCGGAGAGGGGAATCCGTCGCCATCGTCATCATCAACCTTCCTCCATAACCAATTTCATGATGCTCACCGCCGTGCGTGAGTAATTTCATCGTAGGCTTGCTGGACAGTGATGGTTTGGATGAGATTTACCATGTAATCGAGTTAGTTTTGTTACGGTTTGATCCCTAGTATCCACTATGTTCTGAGATTGATGTTGCTATGGCTTTGCTGTGCTTAATGCTTGTCACTAGGGCCCGAGTGCCATGATTTCAGATCTGAACCTATTATGTTTTCATGAATATATGTGAGTTCTTGATCCTATCTTGCAAGTCTATAGTCACCTATTATGTGTTATGATCCGGCGACCCCGAAGTGACAATAATCGGGACCACTCCCGGTGATGACCGTAGTTTGAGGAGTTCATGTATTCACTATGTGTTAATGCTTTGGTCCGGTACTCTATTAAAAGGAGGCCTTAATATCCCTTAGTTTCCAATAGGACCCCGCTGCCACGGGAGGGTAGGACAAAAGATGTCAAGCAAGTTCTTTTCCATAAGCACGTATGACTATATTCGGAATACATGCCTACATTACATTGATGAATTGGAGCTAGTTCTGTGTCACCCTATGTTATAACTATTGCATGAGGAATCGCATCCGACATAATTTTCCATCACCGATCCAATGCCTACGAGCTTTTCACATATTGATCTTTGCTTAGTTACTTTTCCGTTGCCACTGTTACAATTAGTACAAAACTACTACTGTGTTACTTTTGCTATCGCTACCGTTACTTCCATACTACTTCGCTATTAAATACCTTGCTGCAGATATTAAGTTATCTAGGTGTGGTTGAATTGACAACTCAACTGCTAATACTTGAGAATATTCTTTGGCTCCCCTTGTGTCGAATCAATAAATTTGGGTTGAATACTCTACCCTCGAAAACTGTTGCGATCCCCTATACTTGTGGGTTATCAAGCATGACCAAGTCGTCGATGCCATAGCCAGCCTTCTGAAGCTTTTGCAAGTAGGCATATAGCTGGTTGTGGCCCTGTAGAGAAATCAACAATATACAGATCTCCTCTCCTAAAGCCTTCGAAGACTTTGGAATGGTCAGCTTCCATGATCACAACACAACAATAGTTGCCAAAGATAACAACCATATCACAAAGCATTGAGACTGACATGAGGTTGTTCCTAAGGACTCGACAAGCATGACTTTGTCCATGTGTCGATCCTTTGAGATCGCAACCTTACCTAGACCCAATACCTTGCTTTTGCCTTTGTCAGCGAAGGTGATCTACTTCAGATGCGATGGGGATAAGGGAGCGTCCATCAATAGATCCTTGTCACCAGTCATGTGATTTGTACATCCACTATCGAGGACCCACTCAGTGGCTTTGGGTTGATCATCCTGCAGATGAATTAGTGCAGCTTATGAACTCATATACTTCATCAGTGAAGAATATGACATCAAATTCATCAGATCAAATTCATCAAGCAATAGAACAGATATAGCTTGCGTCCTTTCAAGCACATTCAGGTCTCCGGCAAATTCTTCAGATGTTTAAGTACGTCTGGAGACCTGACCCTGCATAAGAGATTAGTTCCTTTTCTTCACCACCCACATCTGAAGGGGTGGCAAAGAGTTCATCATTCTGCGAGCTCCATAAGAGAATGGTGGCATAGAAGCCAGTCCACTTCGTTTCACATAAGAGGAGTTAGGGTAAGCATATGAATAAGTAGAGAAATTCTTTGAGGACTTATGAACATAATGGTTAGAAGAATAATGCTCATATTCATAGCCCTTAGGCCTTCCCTGCGAAACAGAAGTGTTAGCATGATGATGTTCATATGAGGACTTTGATCCTTTTGAGGAATTTGATCCATGTGAGGAATTTGGTCCATATGAGGACTTGGATCCATATGAAGAATTTAATCTGGGGTTCCTATTCTTCACAGGTGGTGTCATGATGACATTCACCAGAAGACTTTCAAGGCACCTTTTGGGAACCCAGATTTTCTTCATAGGGGAACCGTTCCTGTAGTTAGTGCCAACATATCTAGCAAATACTTCACCATTCTGATTTTTGAACAGTTTATAGTTGGAGTCAAATGACTCATCAGAGAATGAGGAGATTCACATGTAAAGCCAGATAAAGTAGATGGATCTACTGGAGGTCCCTTTGCAGCAACCCATGAGGTTTTGGGGAACTGCTCAGGCTTCCAGTATGTTCCATTAGCATTGAGTTTCCTCTCAAAGGCAATACCCTCTTTCCTAAGGTTCCTGTTGAGGATCTTCTTTTTAAGCACATCACAAAGAGCCTTATGCCCTTTGAGGCTTTTGTACATGCCTGTCATATACAATTCCTTCAGCCCTGCATCATCAGTGATACAAGCAATGTCCTCAGATGAGGAATTAGTGATAGCAGAGACACGTGAAGAATTTGTAGCATTAGAAGCATTTGAACATTCACGTGAACATTTAGCAGATTCATGTTCAATGCACTTCGAACATGGAGGAATGAATTCTTCTTGAGCAGCACTGATTTGTTAAGCAAGTAATGAATCATGTTGCTTCTGAAGATCTTCATAACTCACCCTTAGATTCTCAAGATCTTGCTTTCTTTGAAGAAATTCATAAGAAAGCTTCTCATCATCAGATAAGAGAGTGTTATGATGACTTTGAAGGTTGTCAAACTTAGTCTGAAGTCTCTGAAAACTTTCAGCCAAAGCTTTCGACTGATCCATTTCTTCACCCAACATATCATCGCTCTTATCCAGCATGTATTGAACTTTTTCCAAAGCTCTTTGTTGTTTAGTGGCAAGGGAAGCAAGTTTGGTATAGCTGGGTCCAAATTCATCACCAGATTCATCATCATTGGACTTAGATAGGTAGCATTCAGTTACCTTGGCATCTTTTGCCATAAGGCATGGTGTAGAGGATGATGATTCTGGCTCAAAAGTCATAGCCTTGCGCGATACCATGAAATCCTCAAACCAGGGATCACGGTCAGATCTATGACCTTCATAGACCTCAGGGAGTCGGTCCCAGATGAGCTTTGCATGGCTGAGATGCACAATATTCCTGAACTGATTTGGAGACACACAAGGGCAGATGACGTCCTTTGTCGTGAGGTTGAGAAGTGTGTACTTGCGAATGTCATCAGCCTCCTCCATCTTGCACAGATCGGTGAGTCCAATCTCAGTGACTGTCCACAGCTCGCTGTTCATCGCCATGAGTCGCTTCTTCATCATGGCCTTCCACTTGGGATAATCACGACCGTCAAAGATGGGGCATGACACAGTCTTCATTCCTGCGGTCTACATAACTGAAACTCCAGGCGGTTAAACCAAAATCACACAGAACAAGGGAGTACCTTGCTCTGATACCAATTGAAAGTGTGTTTAGTCGACTAGAGGGGGTCAATAGGCGATTTTTATGAATTCTTCATTGAGGAATTTCAGGGTGAGGAAATTCCTAAGCGAAGAACTACTTGCAGCGGAATAAGTACTCAGATGCAAACATAACAGAACATAAGCATGGTCATCATGATGTAATGAAAACAAGCACAGAGTACAGAAAGCGTGAACACATGATAAGCAGGATGAAGACAAACAGACTGAAGAAATTGAACTGAGGAAATTGAGAAAGTCTCCAGTCAAAGTCTTCAAACAGATATGAACAAGCACTCAACACAGTACTGAGGAAATGAAAGAGTTGAGGAAATAGAACCAGTAGGCTTGGTGAAGATAATGATTTGGTAGACCAGTTCCAACTGTTGTGACAGTTGTACGTCTGGTTGGAGCAGCTAGGTATTTAAACCTGAGGACACACAGTCCCGGACACACAGTCCTCACCGTATTCTCCTTGAGCTAAGGTCACACAGACCTCGCCCAATCACTCGTGGTAAGTCTTCAGGTGACTTCCAAACCTTCACAAACT
Source organism: Triticum aestivum (assembly GCF_018294505.1). NCBI lineage: Eukaryota > Viridiplantae > Streptophyta > Magnoliopsida > Poales > Poaceae > Triticum > Triticum aestivum. The sequence continues at coordinate 434,233,635 of NC_057802.1, forward strand.
CGGTCACTCGGCGATCCACAATTTCCTCTTGGATGCTCAGACCATGACGCCTAACCATCTGGAAGATGCACAGTCTTCAAAGGTAACAAGCATGGGATCCACGCAGGATCAATCTCTTCAGTGATGCTCAATCACTTTGGGTTTGTAGGTGTTTGGGTTTGGGTTTTCCTCACTTGATGATTTTTGCTCAAAGTCCTCGGAGGATGGGATGCTCTCAATGACAAGTGTCAGTTTCTTTCGAAGCAGCCAACCAGCTAGTGGTTGTAGGGGGCGGCTATTTATAGCCTAGGGAGCAGCCCGACATGATAAGACATAAATGCCCTTCAATGATATGACCGCTAGGTGGGTAGATATTTTGGGACAGCTGGCGCGTAGCACAACAACGGTCGGAAATTTGAGGTTGAAATTCCTCAGGGCTATCATGTTCCTCACTTGTAGGCAATCCGCACTGGCAAATTCCTAACTCCTCCGTCAGAACAAATTCCTCAGAGACCAGAAGAACTTCATCTCTGTCACTGAAGAAATTGACTGAGCTGCATGAGATTTCCAAAGGCTTCACTCGAAGGGATTGGTAGGTGTAGGATTTTGAGATGAGCATCACTTGGAAAATTTTCCTTAGTATTTCCTCGACCCCCTTTAACAGTACGGTGTTTCCTATGACTCAAGAAAGAGAAAATGTAACTACGAAAACAAAAGTCTTCACGCTTCATGTTCCTCATATGAATACCAAGTCTTCATGGTCACACCAATTTCTTCACTTTCAAAGTCTTCAGAAAGTCTTCAGACATCCGAAGTCTTCAGTCGAAGACATGCATTTTTAGGGGTCTACTTTCTCTGTAAATATCAAACTCCTCATAGAATTATAGACCTGTGTATACTCACAAACACATTATATCCTTAACCTATAAGTCTTCAATACACCAAAATCGCTAAGGGGCACTAGATGCACTTACAGTTACGAAGGGAAACAGAGAGTTTGCAATCCCGTCTCGGTGAGACCGATATCCTTATCAGTGAGACCAAACTGATTAGGGTTTCTGGCTATGGCTATGTCAAGTTAACTCGGTGACGCCGGATGAATCAAATCGGTGGGGCCGAGTTTGACTTTAGGTTTAGGACATATTTGGATATGATAAAATGGTTGAGGGCTTTGGAGCATATCACTAAGCATTTTGAGCAAGTAGACCATTAAGCAACACCTCATCCCTTTTAATAGTATTGGCTTTTCCTATGGACTAAATGTGATCTTGGATCACCAAAAGAGAAATTAAGAGTCTTGAGATTTTGCCAATATTTGTCCTTAGCATTTTGAGGGGTCCACGTCTCTAGTCCATGCCATACCAATCATTGAACTTTCTGAAATAATTAACTTGGAAGGATATTAGTTCAATGAGCTATATGTTGTTATGAATTACCAAAACCAACCAGGGATTAGTTGGACTTTCAGGTGTCGTCCGTTCCTGCTCCGCCGCCGTTTTTGGACCTCGTGGTCGTGTGCTTGGCGCCGACGCCGTCCACAGAGCCGCCGCTTCTTGGGACCCCATTGGGCAGGGGGGTTTCTTGACCCTTGTCCAAGGGTTTTCTCCTGTCGGCGCACCGTCCTCCTCGACCTTCGGCGTGGCCATGAGCATGGGGACGATGCCGCCGGCCGTCCCTAGGGCCAGCTCCTCCTCTACTCCGCCACCTCTCTCCTTCCCGCCGGGGTTTTCACCCTGGCCTCGGTTCGCTGTGACTGCGCAAGCTCCGGTGAGTCAAAGAATCCCCCATGATTGCTTGTAGATGTAGATTAGGGGTTTCTTTCTTAGGCATGTGCTAGTACTTAGTGGATTTGATAGGATTAGATAGGATTCGAGTAGATCCGATTCGATGTGATCCCAATCGAATCGAATCCGACCGATCTGTTCTTGTTTGCTACAGTGTGTGTTCTAGGATAATGTTCTTCTGCTAGTGCTTTCCTAGGATATGTGTTCATGCTAGGATGTGTGTTCATGCTAGAATCCCCAATGCTAGTGTGCTTTGCTAGGATCTATGTTCATGCTAGGGTCTTGCTAAGATCTGTGTTCATGCAAATGGCATGTTCATGTTCAAGCTAGGATCATGTTCATGTTGTTGTTCATGTTGCTACATACATGTTCAAGCTAGGGTTTGTGTTGCATGCTCTAGATTGTTATACGTGCATGTAGTAGGACCATTTTAGGATGCTGCCAAATGTGCATGGGTGCACATGGGTGCTATTTTTAGATGTTTCCATGCTTTGGATAGTGCACTGATGAGTGGCAGTTGCAGAAGACCAGATGCCACTGATCAGTGGCATTTGCTCATGAGCAAATGCCACTGATCAGTGCCACTTGCTCTTGGGCAAGTCCCCTAATCAGTGGCACTTGCTCTTGAGCAAGTGCCATTGATCAGTGGCGCTTGCCCAAGAGCAAATGGCACTAATCAGTGGCATTTGCTCTTGGGCAAATGTCTCTGATCAGTGCCATTTGCTGTAGTGCTAGTGCAAATGATCAGTGGCATTTGCAGAAGAGCTAATGGCACTGATCAGTGGTTGTTCATTTTGCAAGAACCTCTAATACTTGTCATCTTACCTGACAAGATACTGAAGAGTGACTGGGACGTGGCGGGTGGAGGATCTCAGGTGGTGGCCGGAGCTGAGGGCGCTAAGGATCTCATCCCCACGAACAGGTGGCTCAAGAGAGTGGACCTACCTAGCAGGGTCGCCTTCATGAGCCTGCCTCATTCAAGGGGACGATCTTCGAGGACCGGCCACGAGGAGGGGGGCCAGGAGCCGCTGCGCTTCTACCTGCAGATCAAGGACAACGAGGACCTCGCCATGCTCGTCATCCCTCGCAAGTTCGTGGAGGTGATGAACGAGTGGCTGGTCATCAAGCGGCTCCCGTGTGTGGTCAGGCTGTCGGCGAACAAGCAGTGCGCGTTCTGAGTGCAGGTCCAGAACTTCGAGGGGCACATGGTGCTTGGCCGCGGCTGGAATTACTTCTGCCGCCGCCACCGGATCGTCCCCGGCGACCTCGTCGTTGTGCGCATCTCAGGACTCGGCCTGAAGGTCCAAATCTAGAACCATGACTCCTCGGTCATGTGCAGGTTTCGTTGTAGCAGGCACAGCTGCGTTGGTGACATTGAGCATGCAATGTAGTTAACTAAGGTGTTAGTGTTGAACTTGTTATGGTGTGTCGCTAGAACTTATGGTACTTGTGCTGTGAACTTGTTAATATTTTGGCCAGGAGCAGCACCCTGGCGTGGAGCAGAGAAGGAGGATACCCATGCTATTAATCTAATTAGTTTGCTATCATTTCCGTTCTTGTTTTGTTTGATCTCATTTGGTTGCTTGCTTTGTTTGATCTCATTTGTGCTTGATGTTGTGATGATCGTGTGGTGGTAAGGCCACCACATTTGAATGGGGTGAGCAGAACACAAACACTATTTGCAACCAAACAGCTGAAGTTTGCATCTGCTCACACCCTAAGCACAAAAACGGCAATCAGACAGCAGGGGGTAAGTGCCCCTTCATGCGATGCAGGCAACCAAACAGGTTGCATCTGCTGCATATGAAGAACCAGGCTGGCTGGAGATGGACATGCAATGGGGGTACTGTAGCAAACTGCAACCAAACACGCCCTTAGAGTCTTGGTCCCTACAGCTTATATGGGGGAAATATTTAATAGTTACAAAAAAGTAAAAGTAGTTCAGAAGTTTTTTACAATAAACTTAATTTTCTTTTGCACTAGTATATAAATTTTCATGGAAAATAAGCCCAGAGTTGACTTCAAGGAAAAAACAGAAATTATTATTATTATTAGTTTACGGGAAAACTTTCGATCTATTCATCTTCAATGGCAGTACAACAAACACAAGAAATAATGAAAATTACATCCAAACCCGTAGACCGCCTAACGGCAACTACAAGCACTGAAGCGGGCTGAAAATTTATTTGCTAAAAGGTGCTGGGAAACAATTGGAATACAATGGGGGACAAATGATGACATCCAGATAATGTTTGATACGTCTCTCACAACTTGGTGCAAACCTGCCTTCAAAAAAATCACGATTCTAGCAGCGTGGAATGAAACAAAGAAACAAAGTGTTGTTTGATGGTGAGGTGGCCTCACACTTGGACTGGTTGAGGATGCTTAAGGACCTAGAGATCTTAACATTCATGACAAAGGGGGATACCAATACTTTTATCCAAGGACTGATTCAAACCTTGGTTGTTCACCAAAATTCCTCTGTGTAAAATGTAGACTTTTGCTTTCCCCCCCCTAGCCTTTTGGCTATGTACAAAATGTAAAATGTAAAATGCCCCCCTTATAATAAAGCAACAGTAGGAGCCTCTCCTGCTGTTTTCAATGTTCAAAAAAAAATTATTTGCTATTATAGGGTCATTATTCACACTATTTTGACCAAAAAATCTTATCTATTTAAAAACAGTCAAGGTTTTTTTACCTTTTCACAAGTATTATCTCCATCCCAAAATTCTTATCTAAGACAAGAATTTCGAGGTACAATGGAAGGTAAGTTTATTTAAAAAACATTTTCATAATTTTTCTACTTTTTATTTAATTACAACTAATTTTTTCTTTTCATGTAGGGTGTAGATACTGTTAGAAATAATCTTTAGAGATAAACGTCACAGGATCTTAAGTCTAGGAGTAGAACACCTAATGTACATATGACAGAACATGATTTGGGATTTCTTACAGGTTCCAGGAGGAGCTTCTGCCTGCTCGATGCACCCCTTGTGTAGACCATGGCTGCATCTTGTGATCTCCAGCAGCAACAGGGAGATGGCCGTGGTAGAAGAGCAGGGGCAGGGAGGCATTGATGGCAGCAGGAAGCAGTCGGCACTGACCGCGGTGGACGACGGTGGTAGTCGATCTTCTGAGTCCCCCTAGCGATCTTTTTGGATCGGTGGTTAGGAGTTGGGATATTCCCGTAAGTCTGTATGTCCTAGATGGGTACAATCTCCTCCTCTTATATGTCACGCTAGGTGGACCTAGGGCCGAAACCAAACTGTTGGTGCGCTTCCGATCATTGCACGGACGTGGTGGGGCTCCCCCCTTTTCTCTCGGTATGTTATGACCTAAGATCAATTCCAACATTCTCCCCCTTGATCGTAAGGTCAACAAACAACATAAGCCCACTCTCGATAGAAATAACATACCAAAATAATGTGTCACAATGACCAATGAGATGTTATTGAACCTCATTGCCAATAGTACATCATTCTATCTCAAAATGAAAACCATAAGACTTTATGGGGTTGGTTTATAAGATGGTCCTAATTTCTAGGATCAAAAAGCTTTCCTAACCCATGCCGGCAACATAACATAAACGGGTAAATGGTAAGCCTTAGTAAGCGGTACCAAATCAAGCATCATATGTTTCATTCCGGACTCTATCTTTCACAACATGAAACATATTGTCGACGGTTTTGGCTACACCGAATGACTTGTTGTTACTCGCATAGAGGACTGCGTGATCATCATCGTAGTAAGTGGCTTAGAGATGTTGTCTACCACTCTTAACTCGGGAAATAAAATTCTTTCGACATACAACCTTCCCAATGGTCTCTTAACATGCCACATAATGAATTGCATCATACTAATGCCATCAATGTTATACTGGAGCTTTTCCATGATATAGCTCCATATGCTGAGGTGAGGATGCAACATGACGTGGAAACCTAATATCCCACACACCTCGCAAAAACAATGTCTCAATAACCTACGATATCAAGGTTACCATACATCTTATTAGTGAGCATGTAAACATTATTGCCATGCATATACTGCAAGACTTTTGTGCGGCCTTTCCAGTGGTCCATTTCTGGACTTACTCGCCAATTATCCCGATCATAAATAGGGCATGTTCATACTTAAATACACGTATGGCTTCTGACAGTTGAAGCATAAGGAACCGACATTATCTGATTAGTTCATAATGGTTCCTTGGACAATAAAATGTCCACCTTTATTTCCCTTGACTTTAGTAGCAGGTGCGATAGATTACTACCACAAAAAAATGTCTTTCATAGTCTATCAACGTATGTCGTACGTCATAATAGAACTTATACTCCTTTTGGACTCACATCTTGGCGAAACTCGATACAAACAAAGTATATGTCAGCACTAAGTTCCTTTATGCCATAAATAGAAGATAGAAATTTCTTGGCCCGCCCAAAAAAATATTCCATCTTCACAAGGTAGTAAACTTACTCCCCCTGGTTTTATGGTATGACTGTCCTAATGCTCATATTATTTTATAATTGAATTTCCTGAGGCAACATACCTCCTATTTGATGAAACCTTACAGTTGAGTCATACGTACATTCTTAACTTAGTAAACACAAGAGCATGTTATAATAATAACACAAGCGTCATAACAACTCACCGAGGAAACACTACTGAGTTCCATAAATCATTAGAGCATTATCACAGAAGCCTCTAAGATGATCGTTCAGACACATTATCAATCACGGAAAATTGTTAAGTTTTAACATTAAGTGGTGCAATAGGTATTTCTTGTAAACTTACCTGATACATATGAACAAAGATCTAATGGAGTTATCCTTACGATTCATGTTCATACGCTCCAGGTTTTCCCGATGGTCACTTTATTTAAAAGATGGGAAACATATCCAATATCTTGATAATAATCATCTCAGTTCTAAACCACAACACCGTTGGGATGAACATGGAAAATAACTCCATAATTGAATTGTGACAAATGATTATAAATGACATTAGTCAAAATATAACCACAAGCCACATGATATAGACAAACTTTCCACTTGAGTGAAATGTGACATCTGATTATAAACAACGTTGGTCAGATATATAATCGACATGTTACATCATGATGGTCATTACAATGGCAAGCTTTCCACTTTAGCATTCATGTGTGCTTCATAATTCTCATAAGGGATTAAGTACACATTAACATAATAAAGGGAGTGTTTTTCATTCATTCTTCTAAATAAGACTTGTTGCATCTTAATTAGAGAACCGACATTAGTGTGTGATTTTCATACATTCTCCAACCGAGATTTCTCGTTGTTCCATCTTAATTAGAGAATTAACACATATATTTTGCTTAGTTTTACATGATCTAAGTAGGAGAAGTGAACATGATGTCTCAAATTAAATGAGACAAACATTCTCCCCCTCGAAATGTGGTTTGAAACCACAATTTCGATAAGGTCTCTTACATCTTTAATTATAACATATGACATAATCTTCACAAATGATTCATTCAGTCAAAACATAAATTGTCTCACTGATGCGGCTTGAACTACGTCGGTATTTCCCTAAAGAGTAAGGGATGATGCAGCACAGCTACGGTAGGTATTTCCCTCAGTGATGAGACCAAGGTTATCGAACCAGTAGGAGAACCATGCAACACTATGTAAACAATACCTGCACACAAAGAACAAATACTTGCAACCCGACGTGTAAGAGGGGTTGTCAATCCCTCCCAGGTAAAAAGATAGATAAAATTGTAGTAGATTGGATAAATAGATCTCGCGGAAACGCAACATAAAATAAATAACAAAAAAGTGCAGCAAGGTATTTTCAAGATTTTGGATTAATAAATCTGGAAAAAAATGCAAATAAAAGAAAAGGCAAATAGCAATGTAGATCTGAAAATATATGATGAGAAAATAGACCCGGGGGCCGTAGATTTCACTAGTGGCTTCTCTCGAGAAAATAGCATATGGTGGGTAAACAAATTACTGTTGGGCAATTGATAGAACTTCAAATAATTATGACGATATCCAGGCAATGATCATTATATAGGCATCACGTCCCAGATTAGTAGACCGACTCCTGCCTGCATCTACTACTATTACTCCAGACATCAACCACTATCCATCATGCATCTAGTGTATTAAGTTCATGGAGAAATGGAGTAATGCAATAAGAACGATGGCATGATGTAGACAAGATTTATTCATGTAGGAATAGATCCCATCTTGTTATCCTTAATAGCAACGATACATACGTGTCATTTCCCCTTCTGTCACTGGGATTGAGCATCGTAAGATCGAACCCATCACAAAGCACCTATTCCCATGGCAAGAAAAATCGATCTAGTCAGCCTAACTAAACCAAAGATTCGAAGAGGAAATACGAGGCTATAAGTAATCATGCATATAAGAGATCAAAAGACTCAAATAACTTTCATGGATAAAAACATAGATCTGATCATAAACTCAAAGTTCATCGGATCCCAACAAACACACCACAAAAAGAGTTACATCAAATAGATCTCCAAGAGACCATTGTATTGAGAATCAAAAGAGAGAGAGAGGAAGCCATCTAGCTACTAACTACGGACCCGAAGGTCTACAATGAACTACTCATGCATCATCGGAGAGGCACCAATGAGGATGGTGAACCCCTCCGTGATGGTGTCTAGATTGGATCTGTGGTTTCTGGAACTTGCGGCAGCTGGAATTGTGTTTTGTCGACTCCCCTAGGGTTTTTGGATTTTTGGGGTATTTGTAGAGTAGAGGCGGTGCGGGAGGCGGCCGTGGTGGGCCCAGGCGCACCCTGGTGGGTTGTGCTCCCCTCGGAGCCCCCCCTCTGGTACTTCTTTGGCCCAACAGGTGTCTTCTGGTCTAGAAAAAATCTCCAAAAAGCTTCGCTGTGTTTGGACTCCGTTTGGTATTGATTTTCTGTGAAGTAAAAAAACAAGCAAAAACAGCAACTGGCACTGGGCACTATGTCAATAGGTTAGTCCCAAAAAATGACATAAAGTTGCTATAAAATGATAGTAAAACATCCAAGAATGATAATATAACAGCATGGGACAGTAAAAATTATAGACACGTTGGAGACGTATCACTCACCCTAGGGTGGGACTAACATTAACAAACATCATCATAAGATAAGAATTAAGTCATCTCCAAAAGAGAGTGGAATAAATCCAATATTTTTTACTTTACTCTCATTTGCATTAGTAATGTGCATGATGGCACAGTGTCTTGAGATCTTACCGAATGTCTGCCTTATCATCATGATTAAGATCCTTCAACCTTACTGGCGGAAAAAAGTTGGGAGATTCCTTATGTGCGACAATGATCTCCACTCCATGTGGGAAAGTTATTTACATAAGGTTCGTCTATGCCAAAACAGAAGTTTGGCATCATTATTAGCATCACAACAAAGCATCAAGCATAAATTAACCATGCAATGAGATAAATCAAAGAGATGCTTAATTCTTATTCTAATCTGTATTCATAAATGACACATAAAAATAATCAACATTGATCAGAATATCATCATATGCCATTATAACAATTTTTTAATTAATAAATCTCTAATCAAAACTTCTCGTTGGTTCCATTTTGACTAGAGAGACATAAAATCACATAATTGCGTGCAAGAACTTTTGGCTAAATTAATAGCTCACTTTAACATTAAGCAACGACATAAAACCATGTTTGCCATCATACACAATGATTACCTTTTGTCACTAAAGTTGATACCAGTAATAACAGTGAACCTAAGTGTAAAAATTATCATAAAAATTTCTAAATGACATGGAATTATATAAATGCCACTGCCACTAAGTAAACACTCAAATTGACATTGTTGGGAAACGTAGCATGCAATTTCAAACAAAATTCCTATGCTCACGCAAAATCTATCTAGGAGATGCATAGCAACGAGAGGGGGAGAGTGTGTCCACGTACCCTCGTAGACCGAAAACGGAAGCGTTTGACAACGCGGTTGATGTACTCGAACTTCTCGTTCCAACCGATCAAGCACCGAACGTACGGCACCTCCGAGTTCTACACATGTTCAGCTCGATGACGTCCCTCGAAATCTTGATCCAGCAAAGGCGTCGAGGAAGATGAGTTCCGTCACCACGATAGCATGGTGACGGTGATGGTGAAGTGATCCGCACAGGGCTTCGCCTAAGCACTACGAGAATATGACCGGAGGCGTAAACTATGAAGGGGCGCCGCACACGGCTATCAATTGTTGGTGTGTGTTCTAGGCGCCCCCTCCCCACGTATATATAGGTGGGAGGGGGACAGCCTTGGGGCGCCCTAAGTAGGAGGAATCCTACTTGGGGGACTTATCCAATTCTCCCCCCCCCCTTACCATATCCACTTGAGGGGAAAGGAAAGAGGAGGGAGGAGGGAAGGAGGGGGAGGCCGAATCCCTCTTTCCCTTTCCCTTAGGTGCGGCCCATATGGGGGGCGCAGCAGCCCCTCCTGGCTGCTGCATTTCCCCTCTTGGCCCATTAGGCCCATATAGTTTGCCGGGGGGTGCCCGGAACCCCTTCCGGTGACCCGATATGTACCCGGTACCCCCGGAACACTTCCGGTATCCGAATACTATCACCCTATATATAAATATTTACCTCTCGACCATTTCAAGACTCCTCGTCATATCCGCGATCTCATCTGGGACTCTGAACAACATTCGGTCACCAAATCACATAACTCATATAATACAAAATTGTCATCGAACATTAAGCGTGCGGATCCTACGGGTTTGAGAACTATGTAGACATGACCGAGACACCTCTCTGGTCAATAACCAATAGTGGAACATGGATGCTCATATTGGTTCCTACATATTCTACGAATATCTTTATCGGTCGAACCGTAATGACAACATACGTTATTCCCTTTGTCATCGGTATGTTACTTGCCCGAGATTCGATCGTCGGTATCTTCATACCAAGTTCAATCTCATCACCGCCAAGTCTCTTTACTCGTTTCATAATACATCATCCCGGAACTAACTCATTAGTTACTATGCTTGCAAGGCTTCTTATGATGTGTATTACCGAGAGGGCCCAGAGATACCTCTCCGATACTCTGAGTGACAAATCCTAATCTCGATCTATGCCAACCCAACAAACACCTTCGGAGATACCTATAGAGCATCTTTATAATCACCCAGTTACGTTGTGACGTTTGATAGCACACAAGGTATTCCTCCGGTATTCGGGAGTTGCATAATCTCATAGTCAAAGGAATATGTATATGACATAAAGAAAGCAATAGCAATAAAACTGAACGATCAATATGCTAAGCTAACGGACGGGTCTTGTCCATCACATCATTCTCCTAATGATGTGATCCCGTTTATCAAATGACAACACATGTCTATGGTTAGGAAACTTAACCATCTTTGATTAATGAGCTAGTCTAGTAGAGGCTTTACTAGGGACACCGTGTTTTGTCTATGTATCCACACATGTATCAAGTTTCCGGTTAATATAATTCTAGCATGAATAATAAACATTTATCATGAAGTAAGGAAATATAAAATAACAACTTTATTATTGCCTCTATGGCATATTTCGTTCAGACATTCACAATGAAAATGTTTCATTATCGTGAGGATATCATAAGATTTTCCAAATAAATTTTGGACTTAAATTTACATAAGGATTCACCAAATAATAATATTTGGTAAATTATAACGGTCACATAAATGGCAACATGTACTTGGATAAATTTCATAAAAAAGCCATATAATAACTAGGATATTGCATATCACATAAAGTTCCTCCAAACAAAATTTCTTTGTATAGAGAATCAACCATAGTTTTATCAGCGCCATTTTGATCCATTTATGCTTGTTTCAATAGTGCATATTTGAATTAAATAATAGAAAAAAAACGACATAATCCTTAGTATTTGTCAACGAGCACACTAGCCCAACATTATTAGATGTATAGTTATTAGATGTATAGTACGTCACGGAAAACCACACCATGAAATCACTATGTTTTTTCTTGAGATGGCCTCAGCCCTTTAGTGGTGATCACATGATTTTAAAAAATCCACAAGTATGGCATCAACGTAAAATTCACATTCAATTAAAATCTTCAAATAAAATATTCAAAAATTCAATGAGTGATGCACATTAATTTCACCATTGAAATGACACCAGAAAAAAGATCATCATAAAAGGTGTCATTAAAATGTCACCAGCATAATGTCACGTTACAATTTTCAAATAAAATTTGCCGCTCGAACAATTTTATTCAGAAAATCTAAACATAATTTTAACATATCTTCAGGCAATGAAAACATATTGTCGGTGCAAAATAGTAATAATAATAATAATAATAATAACATAAATCAAATGCACCAAAAAAAAGAAAATTGCCTATAGAACATAATTCGTAATATGCCATTAGTATTGTTAGTATTTCATCCATGGCTTCCCATTAGTAAAACTTCAACATTACCATTAAAAAAGGACGCCGATAACGCCCACACATGTGGGCGTTAAGGGGTCTGCCCACACGTTTTGTGTGGTGTTTAAAAGGATCAGCCCACACGTCTACGTGTGGGTAAAACAAGTAATGCCCACACGTCTTTTTTTTTCTTGCGGTCCCTCTCACACGCCTACATGTGGGCAAAATAGATAACGCCCACACGCCCGTACGTCAGCCCTGCTACCTCATGGTCCCGCACGCCCCGCGTGACAGTCATCAAGCGCCCCGCATTTGCCATGGTCCGGACCCTCTTCCATGTTCGTTTAACTGCAGTTGCCATGTCGGACAACTACAGTTGCCATGGTTGCTCAACTGCAGTTGTCATCTCAGGTCAAGTGCCAGATGCCATTTTTGGACAACTGCAGTTGTTGCCATGTATGGTCTGGTTTACTATAGTTGCCATGATTTGAAAACTTTAGGGGTTGCCACCTACTAACACTAGGCAGTTGCCATGTATGATCTGGTTTACTACAGTTGCCATGATTTGAAAACTTTAGGAGTTGCCACCTACTAACACTAGGCAGTTGTCGTGTAGCGCTACAAAGAGACATGGCAAAATAACATGTTCGGGTAAAGAGAGAGTTGCCATCTGCTTACAAGCACACTAGGGCAGTTGCCATGTACCTTGCAAAACACATGGCAACTGGCAGCTTTGGGTGTGGGAGAGGAGACGGGCGTGTGGGCGAACTGATAAATACCAACACACCAGCCCTTGTGCGTGAGTGCAAACTGACGTGTGGGTGAACTGCTAAACGCCCACACACCGGTCCCTCTGTGTGGTGAAAACGAACGTGTGGGCGACCGGATGAATGTCCACACACCAGCCCAGTCATACGTGGCATCACAAACATGCCAAGATTCGTGCAACCACAACCGATGTGGATCCACGCGTGTGGGCGAGATGCAAACGCCCACACGTGTGGGCGTTAGTATTTCCGTTAAAAAACATAAAAGCCCGAACTTGAATTTGGCCCGATACGTACCCCGCAGCAGACCCATAGACCAGGGAGCAACTAGTTAACGAGCGCTCCTTCGGGAACCTCGCAACGATCAGCGCCACTTGGCGCGCTCTCAGCCATTCGCCATGTGTCGCGTTCTGGACGCTCCCTCCGGATTTTGTTCTTTTTATTTTTCCGCACGCGTTTTCAGCTTTTTAAACGGTTTTTTCCGGGTTTTTTCGACGTTTCGGTTTTCCCCTGGTCTTCCTTAGCTTTTCGATAAAAAAATTCAAAATTTTTTTTTGCACGAAAAACGCGTTTTCTTTTTTTTTTCTTTCACGAAAGTCACGGTTTTTCTTCCACGAGAGGCACGGTTGTGCTTTCGCGCGAGTCACGGCCGTGCCTTTCG